>NW_026040045.1:1222500-1417500 GCF_023375975.1 Astyanax mexicanus
CCAACACAATCTTCCATATCCCAGCACAGTCAATCACAGTCCAGCACATGTTTTTTACAGTAAATCACAGTCAAGCACAGTGTTCCACAGTCTAACACATTTTTTATATCCCAGCACAGTCAATCATAGTCCAGCACAGTCTTTTACAGTCAATCACAATCCAGCACAGTCTTTTACAGTCAATAACAGTCCAGCACAGTGTTCCACAGTCTAACACTTTTTTATATCCCAGCACAGTCAATCATAGTCCAGCACAGTCTTTTACAGTCAATCACAGTTCAGCACTGTCTTCTATAGATGTGAATTGTTAAGAAGGCATTCATAGTTCTTCCAGCAGTCTACCACAGTCGATCAAAGTCTACCATACTCTAGCAGTCTTCCACAGCACAGGACAGTCTACCATACTCTAGCAGTCTTCCACAGCCCATCACAGTCTACCATACTCTAGCAGTCTACCACAGCACAGCACTGTCTACCATACTCTAGCAGTCTTCCACAGCACAGCACAGTCTACCATACTCTAGCAGTCTTCCACAGCACAGCACAGTCTACCATACTCTAGCAGTCTTCCACAGCACAGCACAGTCTACCATACTCTAGCAGTCTTCCACAGCACAGCACAGTCTACCATACTCTAGCAGTCTTCCACAGCACAGCACAGTCTACCATACTCTAGCAGTCTTCCACAGCCCATCACTGTCTACCATACTCTAGCAGTCTTCCACAGCACAGCACAGTCTACCATACTCTAGCAGTCTTCCACAGCACAGCACAGTCTACCATACTCTAGCAGTCTTCCACAGCACAGTACAGTCTACCATACTCTAGCAGTCTTCCACAGCCCATCACAGTCTACCATACTCTAGCAGTCTTTTACAGTCCAGAAAAGCCCAGAGTAATCTAGATCAGTCTTCCCCACTCCAGAACAGATTACTACAGTTCAGCACAGTCTGCACAGAAAAGTGCAGTCCAGCATATTCTGCCATAATCAAGCATATTACCACACAGTCTACAGTCCAGCACAATATACATTAACATTGTAATTAAATATGACACATGTAGATAATAGTGAGTCATACAGCATCAGAAACCACATCAGCATGATTAGTGAACACCTGCACAGGTGCGAGTGGAGTGTGATGCTTTAGGCTTGCAGGTCACATTATGCTAATTGGCAGAGTAAATGTTTTCACTATTGAAGAAGTGAAACTTCAGATACTGAGCATGTCTTGGCTGACTGACTACTATTTGATTAAAAGGGAAATCGACTAAATGTGACTTTTGGCAAATCTATCACTTTAATGCAGCTCTAATGAGTTTGTATAAAACTGAAAGTTTGTTCAGGAATGCGTGTCAGCTGACTGATAAACACATACAAACCCAGCCAAGAGAGAGCTGTCTGTCAAAAACACGCCACAGATACACCAGTAAATCTGCTTTACAGAGACGCAGCCAGAAACACTCACTCCTCATTCTGACAACACAGATATATATTTATTTATTTATCAGCCTGAATGCAGAGATGTGTCTGGAGTCTGGAGGTGGGACACTTCAAATCAACTCCCATTTATATGTTAAATTATTCTAGCAAATCAGTTATTATAATATGCATCGAGTGAACTCATCAATCATAAAGCCATCTGTGGAAATGCTAATTCATCAGTACAGTAATTAATACAGTTATGTTTCTCTAATAAAAGCAAAAAATAAATAAAATACATTAGTAAGATTTAAAGGCTATGTTTAAAAATTATTTTCTAAAAGATTACATTTTTAAGCGGTAAGTGCATCAGATCCAGCACTAAACGTTCAGTAGATCAGACCTGGAATTAAAGGCTCAATGCACCAGATCTGGCACTTAATGATCAGTACATCAGACCCGGCACTAAATGCTCAGACCTGACACTAAACTTTCAGTACATCAGACCCGGCACTAAATATTTAGTACATCAGACCCGGCACTAAATATTTAGTACATCAGACCCGGCACTAAATGCTCAGACCTGACACTAAACTTTCAGTACATCAGACCCGGCACTAAATGCTCAGACCTGACACTAAACTTTCAGTACATCAGACCCGGCACTAAATGCTCAGACCTGACACTAAACTTTCAGTACATCAGACCCGGCACTAAATGCTCAGACCTGACACTAAACTTTCAGTACATCAGACCCGGCACTAAATATTTAGTACATCAGACCCGGCACTAAATATTTAGTACATCAGACCCGGCACTAAATGCTCAGACCTGACACTAAACTTTCAGTACATCAGACCCGGCACTAAACATTCAGTACATCAGACCCGGCACTAAATGCTCAGACCTGACACTAAACTGTTAGTACATCTGACCCACAGCAGTAAAACACAGACAGGTTTCAGTACATCAGCCACAGGGTGGCTTAGTGAATATTTCAGAAGCGCTAGAAACAATAAAGTTTAATAAACTCTAAAAAAGTGTGGAGCAGCTGTTTATATGTGACTGATCTTAAATACTGACCATAATAAACAATTATATAACATTTAGCACTGAATACTAAACTACTCACAGATATCTGCCTCATTACATCATTACTCTCTATTTATCACACACGTGCTTTTACTGCTGATCACTTTATTATAAACAGTGTTAATGATTAGTAGTGAGTAAATATAGTGTGAAATGAAGGATGGTGAAGGTGATGATGTGGGATGTGTGTAAACGGGCAGTAATAGAGGAGTGAAGCTGCAGTTTAGGGTTTAATGTGGAATATAAAGTGATGAGAGCAGAATCAGAGCTGCTGACTCAGCCAGTTACCCAGAGTGCCCTGCAGCACATGGAGCATATTCAGGGGTTTTGAATGTAATAGGTACAGGTAGAGATTCAGAGCGCTGACGCCGCGTGTCCTCGCTGTGATATCTGGAGAATCCGTCAGTCTGAGGAACAGATGTTTAAACTACAGAAAACACTCTGACTAAACTGCGTACGCGGCCAAACTGGAGAAATAAAGATAATATAATACTCCCAACTGCCCACAATCCTCTACTCTATTCTATTCTGTTCTACAGTATATTATTGTCTGTTCTCTGCTCTTCTGTTCTTTATTCTATTGTTTTACTCCACATTATTGTATTATGTTCTGTGCTCATTTGTACTCTTCTTTTAAAACCTATTTAATTAAATTTGGCTCTAATTTAATCTTTTTTTGAATGTTTTTTAGTCATTCTCAATTTTGTTGTATTATTAAATTACCATATTTTTTACATTGTAAGGCACACTTACAGTATATATGAGATTTTACTGTGACAAGATACAGAACATTCTTTTAAATATTATTTAGGTTTATCATGTGACTGAGTGTGCTAGAAATGTGTGAGTTTCATGTGTAACCTTTGGATTAAAAAACAAAAACAATGTGTAATAAAACTCAGCTAGGAGGAACTTAATCTGCTAATTGTGCTGTAATTTAAATCAGTGTACTGCTGATAGTAATTAATGGTATTTTGTAAACTGGTGAAAATGAAATCCTGCAGTGCTTGTTAGTGTATAATACTGTCACATCATTACCGTATTGTTCACCATTTCTGTGTTGGAGCTGTGAGCGCTGTGTAAACACAGTGTTTTGACCAGCAGAACAACACTGACCACAGGCCTCGAGGTCAACAGCTAATCTGTTCTCCAATTACAGAGGTGGAGGGGACCAGGATAAAGGTAAAAACAGACGCTGAGGAGAGAATAACAGCTGCTGGGGAGAGAAAGAGGATAAAAGAGCAGGAGTTAGGAGGAGAGAGCAGATTGTTTAGAACCTTGACGGAGCCTTCTGTCAGTTTTATGAATTCATTGTGTCCATGTTTGTGATGTTAGAAGAGACTCATGGCTAGAGCAGTACCTCTGGAAATCATTTGTGCATTGTGACCAACAGTTTGAGCAAAACAAGTACTGCATCTTTCATCTGGTTTGTAATAGGTACTCTATTTTTCGCACTGTAAGGCGCGCTTTAAATCCTTTAATTTTTCAAAAAATTGTCAGTGTGCCTTATAATATAGTGTCTTACTGTATGTATGAATTCTACCAGTCAGGTATTAAGGAGCAGTAAAGTCACTCCACTAAAGTACAGTGTTATACAGGAGTTTTAGTTTAGTTCTCCAGCCTAAAGACTGGAGCAGTATTAGAATTAGCCGCTAAGCTGCTAAGCGCTAGCTCTTTCGCTGCTGCACCCAGCCTTAGTGGAAATATGGAAATCTATGCGTACTGTAAATTAACAGAAGCACTTTACTCACCCAAATAAACTGTTTTCAGGAGAGAACTCTGTGTAGATTAACGTCCAGAACCCATTTGACTTAAAAAAAAGCGAGACCTGCTGAATTAGAAGGAAAACATGGCAACATTATAATCCGGTGCTCCTTATGTATGCCTTATAGTGTGAAAAGCATGGTATATTCTGGTACATTCGTGGTACATACTCCTATATTGTAGCCAAGTTTGTTGTTAGAGGTGGAAAAACTGATTAACAAAGTATCTGTTTCAGCCAGTGTTCAGGCAAATATTCCATTTCCATTTGGCCAAAGTTTCTTTATTTAGTCTACCCTAAGAACTAATCAGATCATATTTTCGCATTAAGGATTACAGCAGCTCTTTGTGAGGCTCATTGTAGAAGGTAGTTTGTCACTGGAAGCTGCAGTACCTACTTTATCTACTTCAACTGCTAGTTGGAGGTACAGAGAACACAGACGCTCATCAATAGCCTCCCTTCTTTTTTTACCATATTTACCACAAACTCACAATGAGTAAGATGTGTAAAATAAAAGAGCCTCGCAGGGGGAAGCCAAGTAAAGACACCACTAACCAAATAACCCTCTCGCGAGTCATCACTTAGCCCAGTACCTTAATTACGACCTGAAGTATGTCAGCAAAAGTCTGAAAGTTAAAGAAATCATAAGATGGTGTTTTTGAGATTTTAACGCAGCATAAGCTGCATCACATTTTTTTACTTCTTCTCTGACCCGCACAGTACAATTCATCAGTTTCATCGAGGATGATACAGAACAAAACAGCAGTGATACTGCATTCTGAATCTGTTGCACACTCATTCAAACTCCCAGCAACAAAAACAGCAGAACCTTCATTAACACAGCCACAGATTAACTGAGAAAAATACATATGAATTTTAAATTAGTATTTTAAGATGAACAATAAGAAGTTTATAAGACCTTATTCACCAACATCTTCCTAACAATTCTCTTGAACAAACCACAGCACTGTTCACAGCACTGCCCTTATAATAATGAAACCCACTGTCCCAAAAACTAACACATCCCAAACAACAGAAAGTCACAGCCTTGTTGAAAACTTTTAAAAAAGAAATTCCTTTTAACAGAATTTTGGAGAATGAGGCCTGATGTTCGTACATGCAATTCTCAAAAACACAATTTCAAAGTTATTTGTAACAATGCAACTGATTCTGCTTTTTTATTTGTTACTATAAAATAAATACTCTATAGAATACTCTAAGAACTATGCTTAGGTCAGAACTGTTATTTTACTAAATTATCCATTTTTTTCCCTAGTAAATTAAATATCTCTGTAATTTAACTATTTAATCTGATCATTTAAAGGCCGACTTTCAGATCACAGATAGCTTTATAAACATAAAATAAAAAAATATATATAGTACGAAAGTCAACTGATCTTAAAAGTAAGCTAAGGAACAATTAATCTTACTTTTTTCTTAGTTCAAAATATTAGCCATTTTGTGGATTGCTAAAATTTAAATGAATAAATATCTCCTTTGATTTTTTATTTGCATGTACTGTTAGTGGCTCATTAAATTGATTCATTAATCTGAAATAAATAATGCACATTTTTTTTTAACCATTTCCAACTGCTTCACATGTGCTCTCGAGGAATAATAGCTAATCAGTTCTGTACAGATATAGTGAATACACTGGAATATACTAGTGAATGCATTCTCTTAAGCTTTTCAACAGAACTTTTCCTCCTGATTTGGTGTAAAAGTCATGCAACAGGGATCCAGTACATCGTACGTCATGTGGACTGTGAAGATGCTGAGAATGAAAATTGTAATGAGTGAATATTAAGCATATTTTAGCATTGCTGAAACCCCAAACCCCTCACCACGGCTCAGCGGCTGTGTTTCCATCCCAGTGATAAAGTTCCTGAGTTCAGACAGCGGGGAGAGCGATGCTGCCGTGATGAAGTGTGAAGATGTTGGTGAACTAATTACCAGCCCATTATCTGCATATTAGATTGCATTGGAGCTGCTGAATATTTAAAATCACATTATGAGCCTTTCAGTGATAAAGAGTGATTCAGAACAGAAACCCACTATGTTTAATCTGTTCCCACTGATGAAGGACTAAAGGATGAGCAACACTGTAAACTGAGCAGCAAATAATTTACATTTTCTGAATCTACAAGCTGTTTCAGCTGTAGGTAGGAGTGTGTATCAGAGTGGAGGACAGTGAGAGATAAAACACAGTGTTTAAAAACTCCAGCAGCACTGCTGCATCTGATCCACTCACTGTACCAGCTCAACACTCACTAACACCTCATACACCACCACCATGCTAATCACTGCTAATCACTGCTGTATCTGATCCACTCACTGTACCAGCTCAACACACACTAACACCTCATACACCACCACCATGCTAATCAGTGCTAATCACTGCTGTATCTGATCCACTCACTGTACCAGCTCAACACTCACTAACACCTCATACACCACCACCATGCTAATCACTGCTAATCACTGCTGTATCTGATCCACTCACTGTACCACCAGCTCAACACTCACTAACACCTCATACACCACCACCATGCTAATCACTGCTAATCACTGCTGTATCTGATCCACTCACTGTACCAGCTCAACACACACTAACACCTCATACACCACCACCATGCTAATCACTGCTAATCACTGCTGTATCTGATCCACTCACTGTACCACCAGCTCAACACTCACTAACACCTCATACACCACCACCATGCCAATCACTGCTAATCACTGCTGCATCTGATCCACTCACTGTACCAGCTCAACACACACTAACACCTCATACACCACCACCATGCTAATCACTGCTAATCACTGCTGCATCTGATCCACTCACTGTACCAGCTCAACACACACTAACACCTCATACACCACCACCATGCTAATCAGTGCTAATCACTGCTGTATCTGATCCACTCACTGTACCAGCTCAACACTCACTAACACCTCATACACCACCACCATGCTAATCAGTGCTAATCACTGCTGTATCTGATCCACTCACTGTACCACCAGCTCAACACTCACTAACACCTCATACACCACCACCATGCTAATCACTGCTAATCACTGCTGTATCTGATCCACTCACTGTACCAGCTCAACACTCACTAACACCTCATACACCACCACCATGCTAATCAGTGCTAATCACTGCTGTATCTGATCCACTCACTGTACCACCAGCTCAACACTCACTAACACCTCATACACCACCACCATGCCAATCACTGCTAATCACTGCTGCATCTGATCCACTCACTGTACCAGCTCAACACACACTAACACCTCATACACCACCACCATGCTAATCACTGCTGTATCTGATCCACTCACTGTACCACCAGCTCAACACTCACTAACACCTCATACACCACCACCATGCTAATCAGTGCTAATCACTGCTGTATCTGATCCACTCACTGTACCAGCTCAACACACACTAACACCTCATACACCACCACCATGCTAATCAGTGCTAATCACTGCTGTATCTGATCCACTCACTGTACCAGCTCAACACACACTAACACCTCATACACCACCACCATGCTAATCAGTGCTAATCACTGCTGTATCTGATCCACTCACTGTACCACCAGCTCAACACACACTAACACCTCATACACCACCACCATGCTAATCAGTGCTAATCACTGCTGTATCTGATCCACTCACTGTACCACCAGCTCAACACACACTAACACCTCATACACCACCACCATGCTAATCACTGCTAATCACTGCTGTATCTGATCCACTCACTGTACCAGCTCAACACTCACTAACACCTCATACACCACCACCATGCTAATCAGTGCTAATCACTGCTGTATCTGATCCACTCACTGTATCACCAGCTCAACACTCACTAACACCTCATACACCACCACCATGCTAATCAGTGCTAATCACTGCTGTATCTGATCCACTCACTGTACCAGCTCAACACTCACTAACACCTCATACACCACCACCATGCTAATCAGTGCTAAGCACTGCTGTATCTGATCCACTCACTGTACCACCAGCTCAACACACACTAACACCTCATACACCACCACCATGCTAATCAGTGCTAATCACTGCTGTATCTGATCCACTCACTGTACCAGCTCAACACACACTAACACCTCATACACCACCACCATGCTAATCACTGCTAATCACTGCTGTATCTGATCCACTCACTGTACCAGCTCAACACACACTAACACCTCATACACCACCACCATGCTAATCAGTGCTAATCACTGCTGTATCTGATCCACTCACTGTACCAGCTCAACACACACTAACACCTCATACACCACCACCATGCTAATCAGAAGAACAGGGTGAAAGGAGGAGAATAATAAAGTTTACAGGGAATCAGATAAAGAACTACAGTCTGTATTTATTATAGAACTACAGAGTGTCCTGTATGATCAGTGCATCTTATAAAATGTACTGTGAAAAACAACAGGACATGACTGTGTACAGTAAATGTAAACATTTGAAACAGAATCATAAAAAAATATAGAAGTTTTTGTGAAGAATTTTAATCTTTTATCTGAGTCTGAAGCTACTAAAGGAAAGGGGATCCTTTACTGAATCCTGCAGTGCTGCTCTTCACTCAGTGAGGGTCAACAGGCAGCTGACAGTGGAAATCAAAGTGAGTCTGTGATGATTCACTGCAGGAGCTCCATCTCAGCCTTTAATCTCAGAGACCCCAATTCCCCCCACATCACACACCTCATCAGCTCCAAACCCCCAAACCGACACCAGGAAAATCATCAAACCACCCAACCAGACCCAAGAATTACAGAGAAACTAGATTATTTACACAACTTCTGAATTTAGATTTCAATTTAGCTCTAAAATGTTTTATATTTGTATTTTTATTACATAATTTTTTAAAACTGATTCTGTAGCTGGAAAAAAATGATTTTGGGACTGACCCAATTATGTGTTAGGACCATAAATATTTAGACAGTGACACAATCTTCATGATTTGGGTTCTGCATGCAATCTGGATTTAAAATAAAACACATGAGTTACATGTTATTAAATTAGTAGTATACTTAAATGCTTAGTTCAAGTTGTTGAACACATTTTCTCACCACTTTATGAGCTTCATAGACTATTCTTTCATTAATGCATCATCAGTACAGCAGGTAAAAGGTCTTGAGATAATTCCAGGTGTGGCAGGCTCTCTCAATAGAAGTGAAACAGATCAACAGAAGAAATCCATCAAAGAGATAGCAAAATGTTAGGATTGTCCAAATGAACATTATGGTACATTATGGTCTGGGAAAAAAGAGTGCAGTGTTGAGCTGAGAAACTCAAAAAGGCCTGGACATCCACAAAATACACAAAAACAGTGAGGCATGATCACAGAAACAAATCAAAGCAAATTTATTGTCACATCACAGAGTACAGATGTACAGGTGAGTGAAAAAACTTGTGGGCAAGTTCCCACAGTATGCATAGAACTCCAACTCCCATAATTCACCTGCACCCACTATCAGCCCTCACTACAACTTCCACAATTCACTTTATGGGAGTTGTAGTGAGGGTTTGATAGTGGGTGCAGGTGAATTATGGGAGTTGTAGTGAGGGTTTGATAGTGGGTGCAGGTGAATTATGGTAGTTGTAGTGAGGTCTAATAGTGGGTGCAGGTGAATTATGGGAGTTGTAGTGAGGGCTGATAGTGGGTGCAGGTGAATTATGGGAGTTGTAGTGAGGGCTGATAGTGGGTGCAGGTGAATTATGGGAGTTGTAGTGAGGGTCTGATAGTGGGTGCAGGTGAATTATGGGAGTTGTAGTGAGGGCTGATAGTGGGTGCAGGTGAATTATGGGAGTTGTAGTGAGGGTCTGATAGTGGGTGCAGGTGAATTATGGGAGTTGTAGTAAGGGTCTGATAGTGGGTGCAGGTGAATTATGGGAGTTGTAGTGAGGGCTGATAGTGGGTGCAGGTGAATTATGGGAGTTGTAGTGAGGGTCTGATAGTGGGTGCAGGTGAATTATGGGAGTTGTAGTAAGGGTCTGATAGTGGGTGCAGGTGAATTATGGTAGTTGTAGTGAGGTCTTATAGTGGGTGCAGGTGAATTATGGGAGTTGTAGTGAGGGTCTGATAGTTGGTGAAGGTGAATTATGGGAGTTGTAGTGAGGGTCTGATAGTTGGTGAAGGTGAATTATGGGAGTTGTAGTGAGGGTCTGATAGTGGGTGCAGGTGAGCAGTGAGCAGTGGGGGGCAATGATTGTGACTGGCGGTGTCTGACTAGAATTGTCCATGTGAACAGCGACTAGTGACTAGTGTTATAGGCATTACTACACAAAACTCAGGTTTCACTTTTGCAGGTTTAGAGAACCTTTATATAATGTAACGGGTTGTAGATGGAGCTCTAAAACTGCTACTGATTTGCTACCTTAGTGAATCACTTCTCCAGGTTCTACAGGAGGCGGGAGTTTTTTTCAGAACTTTTGGTGCGAGAGTAAGACGTTTCCACTCCTACTTTAGAAAGAGTGAAATGAGAGCTCACAGTGTTTAGCATATTTTAGCATGCTAAACCAGCAGACACAGGAAAGTGAGCAAATTCTGCAGTGTAGCAGAGATTGTTTACTCTCCACAAATAAGCCTTTGTACAGAGCCGAGCCTGATGGCTTCCACCACTGGAGCGGGGCGAAGGTATCACTCCCCAGACTCCTCCAGAGTTATTATTCCATTCCGTGATGGAAATCACCTCATTTAGCCCGGCCGCGCACTCATCTTTCAAAAGCTTCGGCGAAAGCAATTCTCCAGCAGGCAGCTAATGCTGAGTGAATACGGGTACACACACACACACACACACACACACACACACTCCGTCTGTGCTGCTGTCTTTAGCCTTTTAGCATTTTACCTTCACTGCTTGGCTCCACGGTGCTCAACAGGTGGTGCTAAAGAGGGAATAGTAAATAAATAGAAACAAACATTGTAGGTCTACCCACCATCAGTCTCAAACATTCCCACTGACTTTCTGACTGTTTATTATAATGTTATATAGAGTTTTACAGCTAGAAACATGCAGATGATAGACTTATACATCCTCAGTTCCAAACTTTTTCTAACAATCCTCTTATAAAAGAGGGAGATTCATTATTCAAACCTAATTGAATATAAAAAAACAGCGTCTGGTATATCCTGCAGAGACTCTGGGACTCAGAAGCGTGCAGATCTGGGTAACACAACATGACAGCGTTCACCTCAGATGATGGAGAGAGGAAGAAACTATCAGAAACCTTCATCAATATGAGATGAGAGCGGCGGAGGAGGGCTGGAAAAGCCCCTGCTGGGACGGAGTGACGCTTGGCTGTTGTTGTCGTCCGTCTCTCGCAGGCGAACGAGTGTTGGCATGTCGGAAGATTCGTTCAGTCAGGTCCTCCTCAACGGCTCAGATTTAAAAACACCAGTTTCATGCATTTTTTAAAGGTTTTAGCACTCTGCTGCACCATCTGTCAGAGGCCCGGGGAAAGCGTGTAATTACCACTTCAACACGGATCCAGAAATGTACTGCAAAAGTCTATATGCATTATGGGCTAAAATATGGCCTTAAAATAAAATCACAAAATTAATCATTCCTAAAATGGATCTCACCATCTACTGTCCTTCACTAAAACCACGGGCAAGCAAAAACACCATCCACTGGGCACAATCTATTAGAGTAAAGAGTGTGAGAGGGTAGTGTGGCTTACACTATAGACACACCCACTCTCAAATGATGACTGAATTCTAAGAGCTTCTAAATATTTAAAACCTGTTGATCACAGAGCTGAACATCACTGCAATGCTGAACACTGGTTTGAACACTGTCACATTACCAGCAATATATAAAAACAATGCACCTTCCACATACTTCTGTGTCAAATGTACGATATCTCATCTCATCTCATCTCATTGTCAACCGCTTTATCCGTGAAGGGTCGCGGGGGGGGGGGGGCTGGAGCCTATCCCAGCAGGCATCGGGCGGAAGGCAGGATACACCCTGGACAGGCCGCCAATCCATCGCAGATGTACCATATTAAGATGTAAATTTATTGCATTGAATGTAACAAATAGGTATTGATTTTACAGGTAGACACGCTCACTGAACACTGCCTTTACACTTTATACTTATTATAATATTATATAATACAAAGTTAATTACTGGTAGACACTCTTACTGCTGAGATACATAGTTTTACACTGTCTTTGTGGCGGCCTGAGACTTTTGCATATCGGTCATTTATTAGAAGATTATTTTCATAGCCTACTTTGTACATGTATATTGTGTCCCCAGAAGACCAACACTTAACTACTTATGAACGAAAACACAGATTTAACTTCCCGAGGGGAAGATTGGAGATGTCTGTCTGCAAAGAGCTATAAACATTCAGCTCAAAAGAGGAGTGCAGGTGTTTGAGGCTGAACAGGCCTGAGGTTTTAGGGGGGAGGGGGATGAGCGAGGGATGAAGGGAGCGAGAGATGGAGGGGGAAAGAAGAAAGGTGTGAAACTATAAAGGTGCAATAAGCAGATTCTTCAGCTTGTGGCCAAATTGAGTAGAATTATCTTGGTATGTGAGCAGGAGCTCATTAAAGCTTAGAGCTGAAGTCGGAAGCCTGCAGACCACGATACATCCCACACTCCTGCTCTACCACACAGAGAACACTTCTATATGATCTTTATACACTGAGCAGTTCACTTCCACACCCTCTCTCAGTCATACACACACACTCACTGAGCTGTTTAATGGTATACTGAACGTGTGTTGAATTTACAAGATTCACATGTATGTATTAGTACATATTATGGGCTGAAGGTCATGTTTTTATCATTAGACGAGCTTATGATAAACAGATTCAAAGAGCTGCAATAAGACCTTGGATTTGCATTACACTGCATTAATGTGAGCACAAACAGAGAATTCCCACTGCAGACTGCACTGCTTAAGCAGAGTGAGGTAGAGTGTGGCAGAAATAGGTAGACTAAGGATAGAGTGAGGTTGAAAGCAGAGTGAGGTAGAGTGTGGCAGATAGACACTATTGCATCTCAGCCCTACACTATTCCAGCTCCGCCCTACACTATTGCAGCTCCGCCCTACACTATTGCAGCTCCGCCTACACTATTGCAGCTCCGCCCTACACTATTGCAGCTCCGCCCTACACTATTGCAGCTCCGCCTACACTATTGCAGCTCCGCCCTACACTATTCCAGCTCCGCCCTACACTATTCCAGCTCCGCCCTACACTATTGCAGCTCCGCCCTACACTATTGCAGCTCCGCCCTACACTATTGCAGCTCCACCCTACACTATTGCATCTCAGCCCTACACTATTCCAGCTCCACCCTACACTATTGCAGCTCCGCCCTACACTATTGCAGCTCCACCCTACACTATTGCATCTCAGCCCTACACTATTCCAGCTCCGCCCTACACTATTCCAGCTCCGCCCTACACTATTGCAGCTCCACCCTACACTATTGCATCTCAGCCCTACACTATTCCAGCTCCGCCCTACACTATTGCAGCTCCGCCCTACACTATTGCAGCTCCACCCTACACTATTGCAGCCCCGCCCTACACTATTCCAGCTCCGCCCTACACTATTCCAGCTCCGCCCTACACTATTGCAGCTCCGCCCTACACTATTGCAGCTCCACCCTACACTATTGCAGCTCCGCCCTACACTATTGCAGCTCAGCCCTACACTATTGCAGCTCCACCCTACACTATTGCAGCTCCGCCCTACACTATTGCAGCTCAGCCCTACACTATTGCAGCTCAGCCCTACACTATTGCAGCTCAGCCCTACACTATTCCAGCTCCGCCCTACACTATTGCAGCTCCACCCTACACTATTCCAGCTCCGCCCTACACTATTGCAGCTCAGCCCTACACTATTCCAGCTCCGCCCTACACTATTGCAGCTCCACCCTACACTATTGCAGCTCCGCCCTACACTATTGCAGCTCCGCCCTACACTATTGCAGCTCCACCCTACACTATTGCAGCCCCGCCCTACACTATTCCAGCTCCGCCCTACACTATTGCAGCTCCGCCCTACACTATTGCAGCTCAGCCCTACACTATTGCAGCTCCGCCCTACACTATTGCAGCTCCGCCCTACACTATTGCAGCTCCACCCTACACTATTGCATCTCAGCCCTACACTATTGCAGCTCCGCCCTACACTATTGCAGCTCCGCCCTACACTATTGCAGCTCCGCCCTACACTATTGCAGCTCAGCCCTACACTATTCCAGCTCCACCCTACACTATTCCAGCTCCGCCCTACACTATTGCAGCTCCGCCCTACACTATTGCAGCTCAGCCCTACACTATTGCAGCTCCACCCTACACTATTGCAGCTCCGCCCTACACTATTGCAGCTCAGCCCTACACTATTGCAGCTCCACCCTACACTATTGCAGCTCCGCCCTACACTATTGCAGCTCAGCCCTACACTATTGCAGCTCAGCCCTACACTATTGCAGCTCAGCCCTACACTATTCCAGCTCCGCCCTACACTATTGCAGCTCCACCCTACACTATTCCAGCTCCGCCCTACACTATTGCAGCTCAGCCCTACACTATTCCAGCTCCGCCCTACACTATTGCAGCTCCACCCTACACTATTGCAGCTCCGCCCTACACTATTGCAGCTCCGCCCTACACTATTGCAGCTCCACCCTACACTATTGCAGCCCCGCCCTACACTATTCCAGCTCCGCCCTACACTATTGCAGCTCCGCCCTACACTATTGCAGCTCAGCCCTACACTATTGCAGCTCCGCCCTACACTATTGCAGCTCCGCCCTACACTATTGCAGCTCCACCCTACACTATTGCATCTCAGCCCTACACTATTGCAGCTCCGCCCTACACTATTGCAGCTCCGCCCTACACTATTGCAGCTCCGCCCTACACTATTGCAGCTCAGCCCTACACTATTCCAGCTCCACCCTACACTATTCCAGCTCCGCCCTACACTATTGCAGCTCCGCCCTACACTATTGCAGCTCCGCCCTACACTATTGCAGCTCAGCCCTACACTATTGCAGCTCCGCCCTACACTATTCCAGCTCCGCACTACAGTATTCCAGCTCCGCACTACAGTATTCCAGCTCCGCCCTACACTATTGCAGCTCAGCCCTACACTATTCCAGCTCCGCCCTACACTATTGCAGCTCCACCCTACACTATTGCAGCTCCGCCCTACACTATTGCAGCTCCGCCCTACACTATTGCAGCTCCACCCTACACTATTGCAGCCCCGCCCTACACTATTCCAGCTCCGCCCTACACTATTGCAGCTCCGCCCTACACTATTGCAGCTCAGCCCTACACTATTGCAGCTCCGCCCTACACTATTGCAGCTCCGCCCTACACTATTGCAGCTCCACCCTACACTATTGCATCTCAGCCCTACACTATTGCAGCTCCGCCCTACACTATTGCAGCTCCGCCCTACACTATTGCAGCTCCGCCCTACACTATTGCAGCTCAGCCCTACACTATTCCAGCTCCACCCTACACTATTCCAGCTCCGCCCTACACTATTGCAGCTCCGCCCTACACTATTGCAGCTCCGCCCTACACTATTGCAGCTCAGCCCTACACTATTGCAGCTCCGCCCTACACTATTCCAGCTCCGCACTACAGTATTCCAGCTCCGCACTACAGTATTCCAGCTCCGCACTACATTATTCCAGCTCCGCACTACAGTATTCCTGCTCCGCACTACAGTATTCCTGCTCCGCACTACAGTATTCCTGCTCCGCACTACAGTATTCCTGCTCCGCACTACAGTATTCCAGCTCCGCACTACAGTATTCCTGCTCCGCACTACAGTATTCCTGCTCCGCACTACAGTATTCCTGCTCCGCACTACAGTATTCCTGCTCCGCACTACAGTATTCCAGCTCTGCACTACAGTATTTCAGCTCTGCACTACAGTATTTCAGCTCTGCACTACAGTATTCCAGCTCTGCACTACAGTATTCCTGCTCTGCACTACAGTATTCCTGCTCTGCACTACAGTATTCCAGCTCTGCACTACAGTATTTCAGCTCTGCACTACAGTATTCTAGCTCTGTGCTACACTATTCCTGCTCTGCACTACAGTATTCCTGCTCTGCACTACAGTATAGTATTCCAGCTCTGTGTTACACTATTCCTGCTCTGCACTACAATATTCCAGCTCTGCACTACAGTATTCCAGCTCTGCACTACAGTATTCCTGCTCCGCACTACAATATTCCTGCTCCGCACTACAATATTCCAGCTCCGCACTACAGTATTCCAGCTCCGCACTACAGTATTCCTGCTCCGCACTACAGTATTCCAGCTCCGCACTACAGTATTCCTGCTCCGCACTACAATATTCCAGCTCTGCACTACAGTATTCCAGCTCTGCACTACAGTATTCCAGCTCTGCACTACAGTATTCCTGCTCTGCACTACAGTATTCCAGCTATGCACTACAGTATTCCTGCTCTGCACTACAGTATTTCAGCTCTGCACTACAGTATTCCTGCTCTGCACTACAGTATTCCAGCTCCGCACTACAATATTCCAGCTCTGCACTACAGTATTCCAGCTCTGCACTACAGTATTCCAGCTCTGCACTACAGTATTCCTGCTCTGCACTACAGTATTCCAGCTATGCACTACTGTATTCCTGCTCTGCACTACAGTATTTCAGCTCTGCACTACAGTATTCCTGCTCCGCACTACAGTATTTCAGCTCCGCACTACAGTATTCCTGCTCCGCACTACAGTATTCCTGCTCCGCACTACAGTATTCCAGCTCCGCACACCACAGTATTCCTGCTCTGCACTACAGTATTCCTGCTCTGCACTACAGTATTCCAGCACTGCACTACAGTATTCCAGCTCTGCACTACAGTATTCCTGCTCTGCACTACAGTATTCCTGCTCTGCACTACAGTATTCCAGCTCTGCACTACAGTATTCCTGCTCTGCACTACAGTATTTCAGCTCTGCACTACAGTATTCCTGCTCCGCACCACAGTATTCCTGCTCTGCACTACAGTATTCCTGCTCTGCACTACAGTATTCCAGCTCTGCACTACAGTATTCCAGCTCTGCACTACAGTATTCCTGTTCTGCACTACAGTATTCCTGCTCTGCACTACAGTATTCCAGCTCCGCACTACAGTATTCCTGCTCTGCACTACAGTATAGTATTCTAGCTCTGTGCTACACTATTCCTGCTCTGCACTACAGCACTACAGTATTCCAGCTCTGCACTACAGTATTCCAGCTCTGCACTACAGTATTCCTGCTCTGCATTACAGTATTCCTGCTCCGCACTACAATATTCCAGCTCCGCACTACAGTATTCCAGCTCCGCACTACAGTATTCCTGCTCCGCACTACAATATTCCAGCTCTGCACTACAGTATTCCAGCTCTGCACTACAGTATTCCAGCTCTGCAATACAGTATTCCAGCTCTGCACTACAGTATTCCAGCTATGCACTACAGTATTCCTGCTCTGCACTACAGTATTTCAGCTCTGCACTACAGTATTCCTACTCTGCACTACAGTATTTCAGCTCCGCACTACAGTATTCCTGCTCCGCACTACAGTATTCCAGCTCCGCACTACAGTATTCCAGCTCCGCACTACATTATTCCAGCTCCGCACTACAGTATTCCTGCTCCGCACTACAGTATTCCTGCTCCGCACTACAGTATTCCTGCTCCGCACTACAGTATTCCAGCTCCGCACTACAGTATTTCAGCTCCGCACTACAGTATTCCAGCTCCGCACTACAGTATTCCAGCTCTGCACTACAGTATTCCTGCTCTGCACTACAGTATTCCTGCTCTGCACTACAGTATTCCTGCTCTGCACTACAGTATTCCAGCTCTGCACTACAGTATTCCTGCTCTGCACTACAGTATTCCTGCTCTGCACTACAGTATTCCTGCTCTGCACTACAGTATTCCAGCTCTGCACTACAGTATTCCTGCTCTGCACTACATTATTCCTGCTCTGCACTACAGTATTCCTGCTCTGCACTACATTATTCCTGCTCTGCACTACAGTATTCCTGCTCTGCACTACAGTATTCCTGCTCCGCACTACAGTATTCCTGCTCCGCACTACAGTATTCCAGCTCCGCACTACAGTATTCCTGCTCCGCACCACAGTATTCCTGCTCCGCACTACAGTATTCCTGCTCTGCACTACAGTATTCCAGCTCTGCACTACAGTATTCCAGCTCTGCACTACAGTATTCCTGTTCTGCACTACAGTATTCCTGCTCTGCACTACAGTATTCCAGCTCTGCACTACAGTATTCCTGCTCTGCACTACAGTATTTCAGCTCTGCACTACAGTATTCCTGCTCCGCACCACAGTATTCCTGCTCTGCACTACAGTATTCCAGCTCTGCACTACAGTATTCCAGCTCTGCACTACAGTATTCCTGCTCTGCACTACAGTATTCCTGCTCTGCACTACAGTATTCCAGCTCTGCACTACAGTATAGTATTCTAGCTCTGTGCTACACTATTCCTGCTCTGCACTACAGTATTCCTGCTCTGCACTACAGTATAGTATTCCAGCTCTGTGCTACACTATTCCTGCTCTGCACTACAATATTCCAGCTCTGCACTACAGTATTCCAGCTCTGCACTACAGTATTCCAGCTATGCACTACAGTATTCCTGCTCCGCACTACAGTATTCCTGCTCCGCACTACAATATTCCAGCTCCGCACTACAGTATTCCAGCTCCGCACTACAGTATTCCTGCTCCGCACTACAATATTCCAGCTCTGCACTACAGTATTCCAGCTCTGCACTACAGTATTCCAGCTCTGCACTACAGTATTCCAGCTCTGCACTACACTATTTCTGCTCTGCACTACAGTATTCCAGCTCTGCACTACAGTATTCCAGCTCTGCACTACAGTATTCCTGCTCTGCACTACAGTATTCAGCTCTGCACTACAGTATTCCAGCTCTGCACTACAGTATTCCAGCTCTGCACTACAGTATTCCTGCTCCGCACTACAATATTCCAGCTCTGCACTACAGTATTCTAGTTCTGCACTACACTATTTCTGCTCTGCACTACAGTATTACTGCTCCGCACTACAGTATTCCAGCTCTGCACTACATTATTCCAGCTCCGCACTACAGTATTCCTGCTCCGCACTACAGTATTCCTGCTCCGCACTACAGTATTCCAGCTCCACACTACAGTATTCCTGCTCCGCACCACAGTATTCCTGCTCTGCACTACAGTATTCCTGCTCTGCACTACAGTATTCCAGCACTGCACTACAGTATTCCAGCTCTGCACTACAGTATTCCTGCTCTGCACTACAGTATTCCTGCTCTGCACTACAGTATTCTAGTTCTGCACTACAGTATTCCTGCTCTGCACTACACTACAGTATTCCAGCTCCGCACTACAGTGTTCCAGATCTGCACTACACTACAGTATTCCAGCTCCGCACTACACTATTCCTGCTCTGCACTACAGTATTCCTGCTCTGCACTACAGTATTCCAGCTATGCACTACAGTATTCCAGCTCTGCACTACAGTATTCCTGCTCTGCACTACAGTATTCCAGCTCTGCACTGCAGTATTTCATCTCTGCACTACAGTATTCCAGCTCTGCACTACAGTATTCCTGCTCCGCACTACAGTATTCCTGCTCCGCACTACAGTATTCCTGCTCCGCACTACAGTATTCCTGCTCCGCACTACAGTATTCCTGCTCCGCACTACAGTATTCCAGCTCTGCACTACAGTATTTCAGCTCTGCACTACAGTATTCCAGCTCTGCACTACAGTATTCCTGCTCTGCACTACAGTAGTCCTGCTCTGCACTACAGTATTCCTGCTCCGCACTACAGTATTCCTGCTCCGCACTACAGTATTCCTTCTCCGCACTACAGTATTCCTGCTCTGCACTACAGTATTCCAGCTCTGCACTACAGTATTTCAGCTCTGCACTACAGTATTCCTGCTCTGCACTACAGTATTCCTGCTCTGCACTACAGTATTCCTGCTCTGCACTACATTATTCCTGCTTTGCACTACAGTATTCCTGCTCTGCACTACAGTATTCCTGCTCCGCACTACAGTATTCCTGCTCCGCACTACAGTATTCCTGCTCCGCACTACAGTATTCCTGCTCCGCACCACAGTATTCCTGCTCTGCACTACAGTATTCCTGCTCCGCACTACAGTATTCCAGCTCTGCACTACAGTATTCCTGCTCTGCACTACAGTATTCCTGCTCTGCACTACAGTATTCCTGTTGTGCACTACAGTATTCCTGCTCTGCACTACAGTATTCCAGCTCCGCACTACAGTATTCCTGCTCTGCACTACAGTATAGTATTCTAGCTCTGTGCTACACTATTCCTGCTCTGCACTACAGTATTCCTGCTCTGCACTACAGTATAGTATTCCAGCTCTGTGCTACACTATTCCTGCTCTGCACTACAATATTCCAGCTCTGCACTACAGTATTCCAGCTCTGCACTACAGTATTCCAGCTCTGCACTACAGTATTCCTGCTCCGCATTACAATATTCCAGCTCCGCACTACAGTATTCCAGCTCCGCACTAAAGTATTCCTGCTCCGCACTACAATATTCCAGCTCTGCACTACAGTATTCCAGCTCTGCACTACAGTATTCCAGCTCTGCACTACAGTATTCCAGCTCTGCACTACAGTATTCCAGCTCTGCACTACACTATTTCTGCTCTGCACTACAGTATTCCAGCTCTGCACTACAGTATTCCAGCTCTGCACTACAGTATTCCAGCTCTGCACTACAGTATTCCAGCTCTGCACTACAGTATAGTATTCCAGCTCTGTGCTACACTATTCCTGCTCTGCACTACAATATTCCAGCTCTGCACTACAGTATTCCAGCTCTGCACTACAGTATTCCAGCTCTGCACTACAGTATTCCTGCTCCGCACTACAATATTCCAGCTCCGCACTACAGTATTCCAGCTCCGCACTACAGTATTCCTGCTCCGCACTACAATATTCCAGCTCTGCACTACAGTATTCCAGCTCTGCACTACAGTATTCCAGCTCTGCACTACAGTATTCCAGCTCTGCACTTCACTATTTCTGCTCTGCACTACAGTATTCCAGCTCTGCACTACAGTATTCCAGCTCTGCACTACAGTATTCCAGCTCTGCACTACAGTATTCCAGCTCTGCACTACAGTATTCAACTCTGCACTACAGTATTCCAGCTCTGCACTACAGTATTCAACTCTGCACTACAGTATTCCAGCTCTGCACTACAGTATTCCAGCTCTGCACTACAGTATTCCTGCTCCGCACTACAATATTCCAGCTCTGCACTACAGTATTCCTGCTCCGCACTACAGTATTCTAGTTCTGCACTACAGTATTCCTGCTCCGCACTACAATATTCCAGCTCTGCACTACAGTATTCCTGCTCTGCACTACAGTATTCCAGCTCTGCACTACACTATTTCTGCTCTGCACTACAGTATTCCAGCTCTGCACTACAGTATTCCAGCTCTGCACTACAGTATTCCAGCTCTGCACTACAGTATTCCAGCTCTGCACTACAGTATTCCAGCTCTGCACTACAGTATAGTATTCCAGCTCTGTGCTACACTATTCCTGCTCTGCACTACAATATTCCAGCTCTGCACTACAGTATTCCAGCTCTGCACTACAGTATTCCAGCTCTGCACTACAGTATTCCTGCTCCGCACTACAATATTCCAGCTCCGCACTACAGTATTCCAGCTCCGCACTACAGTATTCCTGCTCCGCACTACAATATTCCAGCTCTGCACTACAGTATTCCAGCTCTGCACTACAGTATTCCAGCTCTGCACTACAGTATTCCAGCTCTGCACTTCACTATTTCTGCTCTGCACTACAGTATTCCAGCTCTGCACTACAGTATTCCAGCTCTGCACTACAGTATTCCAGCTCTGCACTACAGTATTCCAGCTCTGCACTACAGTATTCAACTCTGCACTACAGTATTCCAGCTCTGCACTACAGTATTCAACTCTGCACTACAGTATTCCAGCTCTGCACTACAGTATTCCAGCTCTGCACTACAGTATTCCTGCTCCGCACTACAATATTCCAGCTTTGCACTACAGTATTCCTGCTCCGCACTACAGTATTCTAGTTCTGCACTACAGTATTCCTGCTCCGCACTACAGTATTCCAGCTCTGCACTACAGTATTCCTGCTCTGCACTACAGTATTCCAGCTCTGCACTACAGTATTCCAGCTCTGCACTACAGTATTCCAGCTCTGCACTACAGTATAGTATTCCAGCTCTGCACTACAATATTCCAGCTCTGCACTACAGTATTCCAGCTCTGCACTACAGTATTTCAGCTCCGCACTACAGTATTCCAGCTCTGCACTACAATATTCCAGCTCTGCACTACAGTATTCCAGCTCTGCACTACAGTATTTCAGCTCCGCACTACAGTATTCCAGCTCTGCACTACAGTATTCCAGCTCTGCACTACAGTATTCCAGCTCTGCACTACAGTATTCAACTCTGCACTACAGTATTCCAGCTCTGCACTACAGTATTCAACTCTGCACTACAGTATTCCAGCTCTGCACTACAGTATTCCAGCTCTGCACTACAGTATTCCTGCTCCGCACTACAGTATTCCTGCTCCGCACTACAGTATTCTAGTTCTGCACTACAGTATTCCTGCTCTGCACTACAGTATTCCAGCTCTGCACTACAGTATTCCAGCTCTGCACTACAGTATTCCAGCTCTGCACTACAGTATAGTATTCCAGCTCTGCACTACAATATTCCAGCTCTGCACTACAGTATTCCAGCTCTGCACTACAGTATTTCAGCTCCGCACTACAGTATTCCTGCTCTGCACTACAGTATTCCAGCTCTGCACTACAGTATTCCTGCTCTGCACTACAGTATTCCAGCTCCGCATTACAGTATTCCTGCTCTGCACTACAGTATTCCTGCTCTGCACTACAGTATTCCAGCTCTGCACTACAGTATTCCAGCTCCGCACTACAGTATTCCAGCTCTGCACTACAGTATTCCTGCTCTGCACTACAGTATTCCTGCTCTGCACTACAGTATTCCAGCTCTGCACTACAGTATTCCTGCTCTGCACTACAGTATTCCAGCTCTGCACTACAGTATTCCTGCTCTGCACTACAGTATTCCTGCTCTGCACTACAGTATTCCTGCTCCGCACTACAGTATTCCTGCTCCACACTACAGTATTCCTGCTCCGCACTACAGTATTCCTGCTCTGCACTACAGTATTCCAGCTCTGCACTACAGTATTCCAGCTCTGCACTACAGTATTCCTGCTGTGCACTACAGTATTCCTGCTCTGCACTACAGTATTCCAGCTCTGCACTACAGTATTCCTGCTCCGCACTACAGTATTCCTGCTCTGCACTACAGTATTCCAGCTCTGCACTACAGTATTCCAGCTCTGCACTACAGTATTCCTGCTGTGCACTACAGTATTCCAGCTCTGCACTACAGTATTCCTGCTGTGCACCACAGTGGTGTCGTATCAGTTGGTATTTCTATGCTGCCGCTGTGTGAGGCTAAATGCTATAGCTGATATGCTAATAGATTAAGCCTGCCCTCTATACATTAAGGTGTGGATTGGGGTCTTTTAAATCTGTCCTTTAGACCGTCCAGCAGCATTATTGATCACGGCACGTCCACGCCTAGCCTAGCCGCCTCATTTAGACTGCTTTCATTGTTTCCAAATGAAAGGCGCTACATTGGCCCCCGGTGGATTGAAACTGGGGCAGGCTGGCCTTTTATTATTTGCCTCTTATGCAGCCTTTTAGCCACAGCCATTTCTTTCTCTCTCTCTGCCTTCCATCTCCAGGTTTCTGCGGTCGGATGCAGAGATGAAATGAAGCCGGGAATGGATACGGAGGAGCTTAATTCAGAGTCTCCAGTGCCGGTGCATGCAGAGGGCTTTGTTTAAGCATTAATGACAGCCAGCACTAAGACAGGAACGGGGACTTCCACTTACACTGACTTATTTTTAATAATTCTTGTGAATTATAACCCTGTTGCAGCTGCTTATAATGACTCTGTTACTTAAACCGTAAAACACAGTCTATAAATCCTCAGTAAAAAAGGTGAAACCCTTGGCTGGTGATCCCGAACTAGTGCTGTAGTTCAATCTGAGCTTTCTCTGGCAGTTTGAATAAACTCTAGAAAAAAAGTGCAGATTATAAACTTTCACTCAATCCCACAACAGTGTCTGTACCTGATGGAGACTTGTTATTGTGAATTTTCCTTTCTTTTTAAATTCATTTCAAATTTTAGTTCAATTCTAGTGATTTCCCACTAGGAATGACGGAGAGGGAGAGACAAAGAGCCAACTACCCATCCAGGCTAAACCAATACAGAAAATACAGATTAAAGAAATATATATTTATTTTTTAACACAAACAATACATCTGCACTAATAAGAAGCATTTGGAGATATATTATTATATTATTATACTGTATATAATGGTACCAGTGTACTGAAACAACCATCCCTGCTAAGCCCAATACATTCATTCAAACTACACTATTTCAGCTCGGGTCTCGGGTCGCTTTTCGTGGGAGTTCTTTTGGCCACGTCATGTGTCTTTATATACTTATGTCACATGTACAGCCTCTAAAAGAGGATCCGGCTCAGTTTTACTGAACATGAGCGGCTGGTGAAGCAACGGAGATTCACTCATAGTAAAACCAAAGAAACGATGATGTGAACGATGAAGTTTCTAACTAAGCACTCCCTCTCTTCGACTGAACATAACCTGAAATCGGATTCATCTGCTCCAAAAGGAGACCATATCACACCCTTCCAGTTTAAATGATTCTTCCGCATACTCTGTGCAATTACCCATTCTCACCAGAGAGGGCCCCAAATCCCAACATTTACAGACATCAGCTTTAAATAACAGACTTCTGGGTCCAAACCCCTTTTATTCAAGTCAAAGGTGACAGGACTGAGAACGATTCCTCAGACTGAGAGGAAGAAACCTTGCGAGAGGAACCAAGACTCATACTGGAAACCCATCCCCCAGTGGGCTATACCGCATAGCACAACAGACAACAACAAGAACAGCTAGACAGAAAGAGTGAGATAATGAAGAGCGTGTGATCATTACAATAAACAAATCACATTACAGATCTGAGGCGTGGCTTTCATCACTGCAATTAATGTATTCATAATGAAGTCTTCTGTAATATCTGAAGGGCCGGTGTCAGGGAAAAACACACGACACACAAACAACATAAGCTTTAGAGGCTGTTATTTCTGCAAAAGGAGGATCTAATAAGTATTGATGTAATTTTTCTGTTGGGATGCCCAAATTTATGCACCTGCCTAATTTCGTTTAAAGAATTCTTGCCCACTTTCTGTAAAAGGCATTCATGCAGAGGAACAAGAACAATGTTCTGGAATCTCAGTCAATCTCAGTCCCCAGACCTGAATATTATTGAAAATCTGTGGTGTGATTTAAAGTGGGCTGTCCAACTTTATCTTTCTCACTGATTCTTAAACATTGTTCTCAGGAATCTGCTGATATTGACTGAAATCCATGAGACCCTCAACTTTAACAAGATTCTCAGTACCTGCACTGAACACACCCCCCACAGCATGATGAACCACCACCAGATTTTACTGTGGGGAGCAGTAAAGGGTTTGTGCTGTGTTCTTTTTCCTCCTTCAATTAACTCAATTTCAGTTTCATCAGTCCACAGAACCTTATTATTCCAAAATGAAGCTGGCTTGTTTAAATGTGCTTTAGCTTTAGCATACCTCAAGTGACTCTGTTTGTGGCTCAGAAAAGGCTTCTTCTGCATTTCTCTCTCATACAGACTCTCCTTGTGTAAAGTGAGCTGAATAGTGAACGATGCACAGTGACTCCATCTGCAGTAAGATGATGATGTAGGTGTTTGGAGCTCTGAAGGTCTGTTGTTTGACTATGACTGTTCTCACCATCCTTCTCCTCTGATTATCTGAGATTTCTCTTGTTCTGTCACTTCAGGTCTTAACTAGAACTGTTCCTGTGATCTTTCATTTCCTCACTTAGTTCCTCACAGTGGAAACTGCAGCTGAAATCTTTGAGATTTGAGCTTTTTCTATCCTTCCTCTAAACCATGATGTTGAATATTCTTTGTTTTCAGGTCAGGAGAGTTGTGTTTTGAGGCTCTCATGTTGCCGCTCTTCAGAGGAGATGCAAAGAGGAGAAAATCTTTTAATTGGCTCCTTAATTCTTTTTTTATAATTAGATTCCTCTGTATACAGTATGTAGGTCAAGGGTCAATGAGTTTACCAAACTAATTTTGTGTTATTATAATTTGTGCTAAAGATATTCAAATCAGTAAAATGACAAGGGTGCCCAGATTTATGCACCTCCCTAATTTTGTTTAAAAAGATTATTGCATACTTTGTGTAAATCCTATAAACTTCATTTCACTTCTCGAATATCACTGTGTTCATCTGCTATATGATATATTTAACTGAAATTGCTGATTCAGCCCAGACCATTCAATCATTTAACCTCAGTCTTAATGTATACAACAATACTACACTAACTGTGTGAATTCTCAGTGTTTATTAACACTACACTCAGTGTATCTATTGCAGTGGATGAAGAGAAATCAAGTATAAGCAGACTAGGGCTGTTTTTGATATATAAAACCCCATAGGTGTCAAGTTCTCCTAATAAAAGTGCTAAGCACTGGAGAGATTATCTGTTTATGAAAACACTATAGACAAATATGGACCCCTTTACAGAAACCAGTCATTCATGCCATATCCAGCATATTAAGCAGCATTAGGGAGTCTAATTTGGCACCAGTCGAGTATAAGCTTTATGTTAAACAACAAACAAAGCTTTATGTTCAACAACATCATCTTCTAGTGCTGCAGGCTGAGCCGAGCAGCTCTGATAAAGCTTTAGTGTGCGGCTTATTAAGAGATATTTTGCTTCCGCTTAATTACAAAAGAACATAATTACAGTGTAATTCCAATTTCACTGCAATTCATTAGAGAGAAAAGAAAAACAAAGCTAGGATAAGCTTCGGTTTACTTCAGTTTCAGGAGACAACAAGCGGATAAAATCGCCAACAATTCCCACTTCAGTATCAATAATTCACACCACCACACAGTATTGCAGGATTTACTGAGGGGAGAGTAGACCTGAGACAAATCCAGGAACGCTGGACAAGCTGTGTGATCAAAAAACATACAACACAACACAGCAATGTATTTATTTCTGTATTTCTGTATTTAGAGGAAGCTCCGGGGAACAGGAGGTACTTAAGCATAGTATTAGTACCAGAGAGGGTAGTACTAGCGGAGGTCTGGAGCAGGGCGGAGAGGAGGAGCATCAGGAGCAGCGGAGCAGAAACAGCAGTCAGTCCAGCCGCTCTCCACAGCTCCCCGGTGGGCTTCCTCTCACAGCCGCCCCTGCTATATTTGGCACCCCAATACATTTTATAGACATGTTCCTCAACCCACAGATCCTCACACACTTATCCCAGTCTATAGCTCCACACACAGCTGAGAAAACGTGCTTCCATCAGAAAAACTACATTTGTTAACAATTTACAAAATAGTGATATTTCACTTTAAAACAAAACCTAATGAAAGTCTGCCATGTCTACCACTGCTGTTCAGTGTTCTCCTGAGACTGGTCTCATAAACACTAACATTAGCCAATGTGAGAAAGGCCTTCAGTTGCTTAGGAGTTACATTTGCCTTTTGTGAACTTGGAGACCATTACAAACCCAGCTCTGAATGTGGTCTTTGTTAGTTGACCACTCCCGGTGAGGGTAATAATGGTCTTGAATTTTCTCCATTCTTACATAATCTGTCTGACTGTTGATTGGTGGAGTCCAAACTCTTTACAGATGGTTTTGTAAGCGTTTCCAACCTGATGTGCATCAACAACTCTTCTTCTGAGACCCTCAGAAATCTCTTTTGTTTATGCTAAGGTGTATTTTCACCAATATTTCCTTTAAAATATGCTCTTTAAATAAAACTCAAAAAAAAAAAAAAAATCACCATTGATTTGTGTATGTTTTCCTCTAACAGACCAGTCTAACATGTTTGTCTCATTTGCTTGATTTGGTTTTCCTTGTCTTCCTTTAGGAAAAAAATTAAATTTTAAAATGTCCACAAACTTTTAAGCTCCAGTAAATATTTTTTACAAACATATAATGATCTAAATATTTCTAAGATTTAGATTATTGATTTGTATTTTCTACATTCTTCATGGTGTGTTGATATCTCTCTTTATGAGGTATTATCATCCCCTACAGTGATAACATGATTAAGCAAGGGTTTTATCTTTTACTCTGTCCCTCAGTTATTTCTCTCTCTCTCTCTCTCTCTCTCTCTCTCTCTCTCACTTTCCTCTCTCTCTGTATTGCTCTACTGGCCCACCCGGGACCCCTCACCTCGGCGAGTCGAGCTGTATTAACATTTCAGCAGCTCTCCACAGGAAGCTGAGAGGTCAGTGTGTTCTGCAGGTAACCGTTTAAAAAACCCATCAGAGGAGTGCTCTTCATCTCACACACATCAGCCTGCTCTCTCCCTGCTCTTCACCATCTCTATCCATCACCACAGTCCTCCTCCTCTTCTTTCTCCTCCTCCTCCTCCTCCTCTTCTTCTTCCTCTCTTCAGTAGGAGCAGCAGGGAGATGTTTATTTCAGAGGCTCTGTGTTCAGAGTCGAATCTCTCTCACGCTCGTAGCTCCTGGCAGCGCTGCGCTCCTGCGGACGTGTCCAAGATGAATTCCACATAGCAAATTTAAATATTTAAATCTGCTTTTTCAATTCAGAGCTATAAAAAGACGGAAGCATTCCCTTGATCGGGAGCAGCTCTCCTGCAGTCTGCTGGTGTGAGCACGGCACGCCGCCGCCGCCGCCTTACAGCAGCTTACATTCAATAACCAGCTCACTGCATTAGATAGAGCTGCACACGGAGGGGGAAGGTTTTATACAGATCTGAGAATCAGGTTCTCTGACTCATAATGAGAGCTGAACTCTCTTTAATGCTGTGAAGAACCATCATGTCACTTCACCAAAACACTAGAATCACCATAAACAGGAAAGATCTCAGACTGCTTAAATTTCAACACCTAAAATTAAGCACCTAAATTAAAGCACCTCTCCTATTATGAACCACCGCGATTACTTAGATCTCAGGGTGCTGGTTTATTAGTAGTTCCTAAAATTAATTTTAAAGCCATTTGACCAGTGGTAGGATGGTCCCCCCTTTAATGTGAGTCTTGGTCCTCCCAAGGTTTCTTCCTCCTCCTGCAGCTCTGAGGGAGTTTTTCACTGGGGGTTCTGTATTCTGTATTTTCTATGTTTAATGTTTTGCCTGATTCTTTGTCCTGTAATCATGTTTCTGTAAAGCTGCTTTGTGCCAACACCTGTTGTAAAAAGCGCTATACAAATAAATTTGATTGATTGATTGATTGATTGATAAAAAGTTTTTTTAATTGTTGTTTTTTAAACAAATTCCGGCAACACTTTACATTAAGTGTTGACTAAGTAACATGAATTAATGCATTAGTTACCATGAGTAAGACATGAGATAATACATTAACAATGCTTAGTTAATGTTATTAAACATGGAACAGCAACATTAATTAATGTTACTTTCACATTACAATCATTTGTTAAGATGAACAATAAATCATATACTTTATTATCATATAAGTAACAACTGCATTAGTTCATCTTCTTGTCATTTGCGTGTGTACTGCAGTTATTCATACAGTAATCATTAAATATTATTAGTAAATATTAGTCAGGATGGCGCTTATGCTTCATTTCATCATATATATGTGTGAGTGTGCGCTGAATTAAACTAAGATGTAGAAATTGTAAATATAAACCATGATTAACCAAAAATGCTTTTGTTAGGCATTATTAATATCTGTTAAACATTATTAAGCACTAATACAGCTCTGTTCAGTAAAATAAATATACCTGATGTAAAGTGAAAGTGAAATCATTCTAATTCATGTAGAGATGTATTTCCAATAGAAGTAAAAATGTAAAATATATAATATTATATTAGTTAACTGACATAGTAAATAAAATAAGTAACTGGCTACCACTGCATAAGTGTATCACAGCCTAATATATTTATAGTTAATATTAAATGAATAAATATTTAACAGTGACTGTATGCAGAGCTGCAGCATATAAGCAAATAACAAGAAGAGCAGTAGTTACTTGTTTACCCAACATTAGTTAACATTATTAATGAAGTGTATAATTTATTGTTCATCTTAACAAATGCTTTACTTTTAATGCTAGTTAATGTGAAAATAACATTAATTAATGCTGTTGTTCTGTGTTTAAATAACATTACCTAATTATCTCATGTCTTATTAATAGTAACTAATGCATTAATTCATGTTAGTTAGTCAACACTTAATGTAAAATGTTACCCAAATTCCTTCAAAAGTACCACCTAAAAAAACCCTGTATTTAAAGACTGTAGAGGGTACAATAGTGCTAAGCCTTTAATAATTATCATATAGTAACACTTTATAAAAAAATTGCAAGCGGTCAAATATAAAAAGGAAAGTACAGCATGTGCATCTAACCCAGAGTACCCAGAGGAAAGGAATTTTACGTAAACAGGTTACAGTAGAAAATGATTTTGGTCATCTCCCCGTGTTACCATAGCAACGTCGTCTACCAATTTCCCAAGCTGTGGGACAAAGGTCTCCCCAGATTCTCCCTGAAGGCCCATTCTGTACCATACCAGCATCATTTCTCATAGTAGGTGTTTGATGTCTCATATGCAAAGATTTTGCATACATTTAAGGATTCATCCTGGAAGAGAACATCTCTTTCAGGAAAATCACTTTTACTCCAGCCCAAAAAATGCACAGGTCTGGGGTTTAGATTAGTCACTGTACACTGTGAGCCAAAAGGGTTCTAAACTGGAAAAGGTATTTATATATTTGTTATATAGAACACTTTTTCTATACAGAACCTCTTCTTTTCTAAAGAGCATTTGAAGAACCTTCATTTTTACAGTGTACTTTTGCATGCTGTTGGAAAAGCCTTGAACTTCAGCTGCTGTACCGCATCATGTGAGCAGAAGCTCAAAAAGCCCATGTCTCAGAGGTGAGACTCACTGGCTCACAGGGGTGGGGCGTGTGGACAAGGGCTTCTCATTTTGATTGACACGTTACTCCACCGCTGCTGACCTGTGATGACCTGAGGACAGCCAATCATGCTTCTTCACACTGACCTTCTCTGGCCTGACCTTGAAGTCCATGCAGAAGTCATGAAGCTAAATGAGGAGCTTTCTGGAAGCTGAAAGCCTGAACGAGGGTTGCTGAGCTTAAAATCTGTGTTTAAAATGGGATTTATGTTTGTGTGCCTTTATGTTCTTTTTTGTGAGTGAGGTTGAACACTGGCCAGCATGCTCATGGCAAGGCAACAACAGTCATCATGCTTGTGCTGAGAGCATAGATGGAATTTGACTTCTACTTTTATCCTATCTGTGCAGTGTTTGGTTGCAATAATGCCCAGAGTGTTGTGCAGCCATCGCTAGTAGTTTAGCAAATTCACAACCTTATTATCTATGGCCCACTGCTCTAACCCCTGAGCCATCACTGCTCACAAGGGCCTCACCAACAGCAGGTGGATGGGATGTTCCATTTCCAAAGCTGTGCAGGTATTTAATAATCCTTAATCTACAGTGGCAAGTGTTTAATGGAAATACACCATCGGAGGCATTACCACCCACAGTGGACAGTGCAGTGGGTGTTATTGACTGGCATTTGCTTAAAACTGTCCAAGCATGCAGACGAGCTTGGTAGAAATCACATATTAATAAGCATCTATTTTCAGCTCTACTTTCATACATAAGACTGTCGAAAGAGCTAGCACTTGTGCCTAATGCTGCTCCAGCAGTGCTAGCTGGGGTTAGCAGTAGGCTACAGGCCTGAGCAGCAGAATAGCTAAATAGCTAGCACTTAGCATGGTTAGCAGCCAATGCTAATGCTGCTCCAGCAGTGCTAGCTGCAGGATGATAATACTCAATACTGATCCAGTCTCGGTGCTGGAGAACTAAACAGAAACTCCTGTATAACTCTGTACTTCAGCAGAGTGGCTTTACTGCTTCTTAATATCTGACTGATAAAATTCAAACTTAATAACTAAATAAGATATGAATGTGTTTTGAGAGACAGGTGTTTTTGGGTGAATATGTTTACAAACATCACAGAAGTTCAGTATTTGTTAGCAACATTAGCCTAGCATCTAACATTGTAATTTAAAGGGTCACACAGCATATCACAGACTGAACTAGTTTTGGATGATCAATCATGATAGGACTGATTTGATATTTTACCAGTTAATCCTTCAACAGCTGTTTGGACTGGAGTTAAAGGTAGCCAACACACACACACACACACACACACACACCTCAACAAGTCTTAATAAGCCCTGTAACAATAATAAACTGCAATGCTAATGATTTTAGCTGTAAATAATAGTACATACAGCATACTGAATAACAACTCAATACAGACAATAAAAGCTAACGTCATCCTGAAGTGAATTTCTGCAGGTACAGTCAGGTAGCGGAAATTACTGATAGCACCTGATTAACTTGATTAATGTGGGATCACGGAACAGTCTTGTCATTTCTGAACACAAAAGAGGAAGCCAGAAGAAAGGCGGCATGGCGTCTGCAGCAGCGCGCTCTGTTTGTCCTCCCGCGTGGTGGTGGAAGCTCATCAGAGCCGTAAATCCAGCTCCGCTCCCTCCAATCAAAGAGACAGGAGGCGACACGCTCTTCTGTTTGAATACGGTGATGGGCTTGAAGGTGGATTAAAACAAATATCAAAACAGCTATATGTAAATCAAGCGTGCAAGCGAGGGACGGCGTGTAGACGTCAACAAGCCGTCAGATCAGAGAGCGAGCGAGCAGACAAGATTATTTACAGGATGTCTTGTTTACCCGGGTTGCTTTTATCCCCTCCCCTCAGTCTGCCTCCTCTCTGGAGTGAATACAACATCAGCACTGTTATTTCAGACCACAGGGGGCGCTGGGATTTGACCCCCGCTGGGTTTGGAGCTCCAGGACTGGTTGGACTGAACAGAGAAAACAGTTACAGATTAATTTTTTAAGAAATCAGCAGCAGATCTGTGAGGTTTAACTGTGAGGCAGGGCCTCCATGACCATTGCACACCAGTAACACCCCACAACACCTGAGTTACGTTCTGGAGATGTTCTGACCCAGTCATCCAGAATAACACAGTTTACTTCTTGTCAAAATATCATCATTTTTCCTGCTTCCAAACCTTCAAAAACTGACTATTCACTCGCTGCCTAATATACACTATCCATCACTATAAAGATGCCACTGTAACCCGATAATCACCGTTATTTACTTCACCTGATCTACAGTATGTCTCTTTTTTACCAACAAAGTGCTGGTGCCGGAGCCAGTTCCCTACGTACGTGAACATGGGTGTGAAACAGTCCTTTTTTGAACACCCTGCTCTTTGGCTGCAAGCTTGTGGGGCCAGAACGACACCAGCGCCATGCCGATGGAAAAGGGCCCCCAGACGGGGAGCCACTATTAGACAGAAGAAGAAAAGCAGCAAAACAAATGCAATATAGACCAATTTTCAGAATAACACAATTATGATGTAAGATATGATACAGTACATCCCATGTGATTAACTCTTTGAAGACTGAACAAGTAATTAAACCAGTGGAATCAGGAGTGCTGCTTAACTAAAAAAACTCCTGATTTAAATACAATAAATACTACAGTAAAATAACAATACAGCTACATTAATAAGGGTTAAACAGCAGTGAAGGTCAGAGCGCAGGTAGAGAACTGGTGCTGATAAATCACCAGTCACCAGCCACCAATCACCAGCCACCAGTCACCATGCCACAGCAGACACCCTATGGCTTCTCCATACCAACCACCTGCAGCACAGCATTGCATGCTCCCTATCTCTCTCTCTTACACACACACACACACACACACACACTCTATCAGGCGGATTTAATGAGATGTGTGTAATGTGAGGAGAAGCTGCTGTGTGTTTGGGTTTAATGTTCTATTAAAGTTCTGTGATCATTTTAAAACGCCCACATCCAGAGATAACTCTCAGAGTTTAATGCACACTAAACTGCTCCTGTGACATCACCACAGCACAGCTCATTTCCAGCTAGATGGAGAAACAACAAAGCACAACTAATTAACAACATAAACAACAATGAAATACTACATTTTATTCCAATTGATAAAACACAATTTTGTCAACTGGGCTGGTTTTATTAAAATACTTAACACAATATATAACAGATATGTTTATAGTCAGTAGTCTCTGAAGTAGATAACCGTGAACCTTTTGGCTGCATGCCCAATGCCGGGTGTGGGTTAGATGGGTTAGATGGAGCTCCATCATCCACTGTGTTCTCCATCAGCTGTGTTCTCCTGACTGATGGAGCTCCATCCAAAATGTTTTGGGTGGGATGAGTGGTGGAGTTTGGAATGAGGCAGTGTGTGATCATCATCCAACATTCAGACCTGGCCGGGTGTCCCAATACTTTTGTCTACATAAGAACAGATAATGGGAGATGGATATCAGACTGTTGTATTAACTGAGTCTCATTTTTCAGCCTCTACGCTGAGCACAGCTCTCCTGTACGGCACTCGTTCGCTGACACGCACTAATACGGCAACAAGACGAGAACACTGACAGTAATAACCTGATGTCTCAACACCTACTGACACTCTGTCACTCAGAGCACCATTATACTCCATTATTATCAGTAACACTGTCAACATCTCCGCTGATCCACCGTGTCACATGATTCAATATGTTTGTTGTAATTATGATTCAGTGTGTCAGTCTGTGGGGTGAGTACAGCTTAGCCCTGATGACACAGGAGAGCAGCACTGAGCCCAGCATTCACACGCTGCCGTCCAGTTATTAATTATTCATCTTCAAAAACTTATCACATCCCACCAGCTAAAGTCCTGCTAAAGTCCAGATCCCTCCCAGTCCAGAGCTTCTCCTGGAATCACGGGTATTAACTGGAATTCTGTCCTCAGTTACTGCAGTAACAGCCTCTATACTTCTGGAAAGGCCTCCAGTCACTGGCCACTATACTGGAAAACGCTACCTCTTTTTTCCCACTCACAGGCCACTTTATTAGAAACACCCACCATGCAAATAAGCTCATATTCTTGCCCAGATTGTATTGGGGTGATAGTTCATTCTGAACACAGCAGTGACACTGACATGGTAGTGTTTAGGTCTGTCACGATAACAATATGTTGTCCCAGAAATGACTGCAATAAACGATATTGTTGGCATTTTAAGACCAGTAAATGGCACTAATATAATGAGAACATAATATCATGACAAAGGAATTACACCCTTTTAAAGACAATAAACTTTCCATTCCTGTTCACTGACCTAATTTTGGAACCTAAAAGTTCCCAGCTTGAACCAAAATAGGTTATTGTCATATATAATCAGACCGTGGGTCCGCCCGACACCATGATGTGTATACCCCGGTCTGTCCCAGCATAAAGACTTTACTCGAGACATACGAGACAACACAAACCTAAGAGAGACTAAAGCTGCACTGGGACATTACTCTGTTTCTTTAAGTTTGTTTTGGGTGTTGATGGAGGGTATTTTTCCTAATAAAGGTACGTTTTTAGTTCATTCACTTTCTGTGAATGCGACTGTTAAAATGATTGAGGTCATGTTTTTTTTTTTCAAACAATTTTTTAAAGTTGATAATGTAGTTATTGTGACAGGCCTAGTGACAGTGTGTGGTGCTGGTATGAGTGAACACTTCAGAACACTAACAGGATGAAGTTTAGAACACACCTCATCCAATTCATGTGAAGTCAGACTCCGCCTCTTTTGGGATTGCCACTGATGAAACATCACTGCTATCAGAGAAATTCAGAAAAAAAAAAAATAAAAATAAAAAATAAAAAATAAAAAAAAATAAAAAATAAAAAAAATAGAGGGTGTCCTTCTTTTCAGAAACCCAAATCTGGTCACCATATGCTGATGGAAAATAGCATGTTCTGGGATTCCAACCAGTGATCCTTAGATCATAATGTCAGTGACACTCGACCACTTCAAATTGGATCCTAGGAGTGGGAATAATCACAGGGCTTCCAACAATACATCAATATATCACAAGACAGTTCTCTACAATATTTAAAAGCAAATGTGTTACTGAAAAGGATAAAATACTCCTAAATAATCAAATACCAGAATTATGGATTTACTGCTGTCAGTTTCACACAATTTTACAACCAATATTCTTCACTGCAGGTTTATTCTATTCATCAGATTATAGCACGCCCATGAGGAGTCGTGGAGCAGTAAACTCTAGTAAGTTTAATTGAGGTGCGAGTCTTAGGGAGTTTAAATTGCCTATGTTTCAATATAAAATATCCATATTTGACACCACATATTGAGAATATATCACAAACAAAAAACGGTAGAATTTATCAAGTATGTAGTCGCCTCCAAAAGTATTGGGACATAAAGGTCAATCCCTTTATTTCTGGTGTAGACAAAAAAATCAACATTTCAACTTCTATTTTCAGCAATCTGCACTGATATACAAGACAATCTTCTGAACTGTGTATTAAATTCATGTAAACACCTAAAAAAATAAAAGCTGAAATGTTGATGTATTGACTTATATTTGTATTGTAATATTAAACCCAAATATTTCAGTTTATAGCAGAAATAAAAGGATTGGCCTCACTGTTCCAATACTTCTAGAGGGCACTGTATATATTTTGTCACAACCAGGGAGTGTACATATTAATGTTACTGAGAAATATTATGAAATATTAAATGTATCCTCACTCTTACTGTAGGTAGTAAAATGCTTTGTTTGGCTTCTCAGTGGAGAGAGATGAATAATAAACGATGAGCAGAGCTCAGAGCTCTCTGTAAACTGTAGAGTCAACCTGGAACAAGCTGATGAAGTGCAGTGAACAGTGAGTTAGAGCTGTGTGAAAATGGAGAATACAGCACGGGGAGAGGGGAACAAGTGGAGGAAAGCAGGTCAGTTACACCAGACAGAGGACTAGAGTTCAGTCTGGAGAGAAACTTCATCAGTCTGATATGATCAGATTAATAACGCAGCCACGTTTCAGACCGGTGTGACGTCTTATTAGAGCCATGCTGGAGTCTGTATCCTGCTCCTTCAGTTTCACAGCCTAATTCATGTTGTATTGGCTGTGGTCTGGGTCAGTCACGCTTTAGCCTCGGACTGAATGAGCACAGTCTTCAGTTTATCATCCAATACTATTACATCTACTAATTTAAGTATTATAAAATTATAAAAAAAATTATATGCATTGTAAAAAATATGTAAACAAATAATCTATCTTAAACAGATCTGTTTAAACACAGACACTGCAGATTAAACACAGTCTCAGTACTGTCCTCATCTTTACTTTCCTGTCTCTCCTTTATTCTGTAGATTCAGTAACACTCCAAGAAATACGTGATTAAACGTAATTATCTACACAGAACAATGTGATCGCTTCTTATTACCTATTATCTTATTACGCGCACACACACACACACACACACTCACACACACACACACACTCCTGATGCACAATTGCAAACAATACAGAGCCAGGTCTGTATAGAACCCTAAAGGGGGCCTGAAGAGAATGATGTGATGTTTATATATTGTTTTGTATTTTATTGTATATGATAAATCATACATAAGTCATCCATTAATCCTCCTGTTATGTTCTGGATCGTTTTAAGGTTTGAAGATCTTGGAAAATAGTTAAAAGTATTTTTTTTTCAGTATGTGTTTTTCAGTGTGTAATCAACATATAATGTGAAAACACAAAATCTAAAGCAAAATTGCAATGTTATGTAAAACTATCGTTTTATATGTAGGTCTTTCAAAAGTAATAAAGTAGTGAAACATTAAAAAGTCTGAACATGTATTTTTTGTTGAAAAACGAGTGAATTATCCAAATTGAACCATTTTCTGTTAGAGGTAAGGAACACCACTGCACTAAATACTGATAGAATAATTAGCAATGGTGTAAAAAAATATTTACAATGCTTGTTAGGATTTTTTCTTTTGGATAATGAAACATGCACCGGATCAAATTAACCCCGCAACACCATTGCTGTTCCTGACAAATTAACATAATAGAAGTGTTAGAGTGTTACACAACACAAAGACCTGATCAGTCTTGATTAGCTACGAGGAAAAATACGATTATCACAATGACCTTCACCAGAACAATGTGATTAATCACAGGTAACCTCACTCATCACGATTAGCTGAGCAGAATGTGCACTTATTTTAATGAAATGAAGTTTTGAATCACACTGAATCAGTGTAGTGCTGTAAAGTGTTTCCTCTGTGTCTTGTGTCGCCACTTTAGAACTATTTGAGGCTCCAGCCTGAATCTGAGTCCCGGCGGTCCTGCCCTAACTACAGCTCTGCTCCTGCGGGATCCGCCAGTGACGAGACTCGGGCTCTGTTCCAGACTACAGCTCCTTTAATCATTAATACATTCAGCTGTGAAAGAGGAGACTGTAAATATGTGGTATTAAAGCTCTCAGTAGAATCTGTGCTGTGTGTTATTCTTTACTGCACCTCGCAGCGCCGCAAATCATCCAGCCGTTTGTAGGAGAACATCAAATTGCCTCGGACTGAAGAGAAATTCCATTTTGAGCCCCAACAAATCCAGTGCTAAAGTGTAGCATGGAAATTGAATGGAGTAACACGTTCCCACTGAGAACATGGAGTCTGCCTCTGAAGTGAGCGGGAGCGCCGCAAATGGACGGCAGAATTCAGCCTCTCTGCTGAGTGAACATAGCTGAGGTTTACTAATACTGCAGCTTTGTACCACATAACAATAACAAGCCTGTGAGCCTGAGCCTCGGCGTGTACAGAGAAAAAACGAACATCAGACCAGTATTAGAAATCACTATGAGAAAAAAAAACAGCTGGATAAATATGAGCACTGCAGCTGCTGTGCAGTTTTTACAGTACGGTTCATTCAGATATCAGAACAAAAATACAAAGATAAAACAGCAGCATCCACAGAGAGGCAGTAAAGTGAAGATATTTAAAAAACAATGTTTTTTTTGTATTTTTATATTAACAGTAATAAGCAGCCATTTTGATCCATCATATTTACAGTTTTTAGAACCTGATCCAGTGGATTCGGACTAGGATCAATTCAGATACATTTTGAAAGTGGAGTACTGGCAAGTTTACGCTGCATTAACACAAAATTAAGGGTTACAAAAGCGTTCTCTGCGTCATCCAATTAAATAGTTTTGAAATTGGTTTATACAAGCTTTACTTTCTATAAACTAATAAATATAAATGTATATTTATAATTTAAAATGTTCAATTGCTGTCAGTCTGCCTGCTCAAGACTGAAGAGCTGTTCTCTAAAGACTCCATTTCCCAGCATTCACCCATACTGGACTTCCCTGACTCCACTGATTACATGATGCTCTGGCGTTCCCACTCTGCGAGTTACTCATTTCCTCCACCCGTCCTCTCTAGTATATATACCCCTCTGTTTGCTCAGTTCAGTGCTGAGTATTAAATCTAGTTTTTCTAGTTCTTCTACAACGCATTTCATCATTTCATTTAATACCAGGCAAAACCCGCTCTCTGATTGGATAGATGCTTTGCATTGGACCCATGATGCACCGTGTGACTGTGTCTGATGGAGCAGAAGCTTTCTACTGAAAATAAAAGGGGTCCACATGGCTGTGCGTTGATGTGACGGAGCAGTGTAAATGCAGCATCAGTCACGATTCAGACCTGATCCTTTGCTGTTGCCTCTGTGTGTTACAAAAGTGAGGGGATGGACGTAAGTGCAGAACAATACTTTTATTAAATAAACAACCTAAAACAAACTAACAAACAAACAAACATAAACCAAAGCTTCACTGAAAATAAACAGAAAACAAACACGGGTAAACGCAAGACAAAAATAACTGAAATACTGAAATAACTAAAATAACAAAAAGGAGATTTAAGTATGATCTAAACTAAGAAACCAGCAACTAGAAACAAAAACCAACCTGACAGACACACAGCAAGGTATCACACAAAAGACTAGACAAAGAAGGCTTGAAACAAAGGGGCTTATATACATGAGGAGGGAACAGGAAACTGGAAACACCTGAGGATCAATCAAGAGGGGGCGGGGTTACAAATAACTAATGACAGGGTGGGGCTAGGGCGGAGACAGGACCAAAACACAACAGAAGCACATGGCTGGGAAACATGACAGGAAAACAGAGGGGCAGGAGCACAAGAGACCAAATGAGGCAGAAACAGGAGACAGACCTGGGCTAAGGTGTGACACTGTGCTGCTGAATTAGAGCTCCATAGCTGAACGCTATTATAAAAATGTTGGGAAAGTATGGATAAAACAAATATAATAAAGTATTTCCTACATTTATTTTTTTCTTTTGTTTTATTGTAAACAGTATTAACACACGATATTGCAAGATATTTCTATCTGTGAATATATGCAGGCATTTTTAGACCTGCATACTATTCCAAATAGGGGTGCTACTTTTGTCATGTTTCCATTCATTCAACATATATGGTGTCAGGCGGTATAGAGAATTTTGATACTACACATGGCATCGGTATTAAGCTTCACCAAAATCTTTTGTGAAACTCTAATGTACTGTAGAGGAGAAAATATGCAAATCTTTCTTCAAAACACTGTCCCAACCTTTTTCTGGTTTGGGGTTGATATAACGCTAGGCCTATTAATTCATGCTGCTGAATATTCAAAATAACGTCTAAATGGTGTGAACACTGCCATTCAAAAATCTGTAAAAATAATATACTGGCTGCTGGCTAACATACATCAAAGCTGTGCTGCTGTAGTGCGGTCAGCTTCCATAGTGAGCAGTCAGGTGAATGGGAGGCTGGTTAAGGGGGTGATTAGATGGTGGTGTAATTTTAGAAGGTGGTGTAATTTTAGAAGGTGGTGTAATTTTAGATGGTGGTGTAATTTTAGAAGGTGGTGTAATTTTAGATGGTGGTGTAATTTTAGATGGTGGTGTAATTTTAGAAGGTGGTGTAATTTTAGATGGTGGTGTAATTTTAGAAGGTGGTGTAATTTTAGATGGTGGTGAAATTTTAGAAGGTGGTGTAATTTTAGAAGGTGGTGTAATTTTAGATGGTGGTGTAATTTTAGATGGTGGTGTAATTTTAGAAGGTGGTGTAATTTTAGATGGTGGTGTAATTTTAGATGGTGGTGTAATTTTAGAAGGTGGTGTAATTTTAGATGGTGGTGTAATTTTAGATGGTGGTGTAATTTTAGAAGGTGGTGTAATTTTAGATGGTGGTGTAATTTTAGATGGTGGTGTAATTTTAGAAGGTGGTGTAATTTTAGATGGTGGTGTAATTTTAGATGGTGGTGTAATTTTAGAAGGTGGTGTAATTTTAGATGGTGGTGTAATTTTAGAAGGTGGTGTAATTTTAGATGGTGGTGTAATTTTAGAAGGTGGTGTAATTTTAGATGGTGGTGTAATTTTAGATGGTGGTGTAATTTTAGAAGGTGGTGTAATTTTAGAAGGTGGTGTAATTTTAGATGGTGGTGTAATTTTAGATGGTGGTGTAATTTTAGAAGGTGGTGTAATTTTAGATGGTGGTGTAATTTTAGAAGGTGGTGTAATTTTAGATGGTGGTGTAATTTTAGATGGTGGTGTAATTTTAGATGGTGGTGTAATTTTAGATGGTGGTGTAATTTTAGAAGGTGGTGTAATTTTAGATGGTGGTGTAATTTTAGATGGTGGTGTAATTTTAGAAGGTGGTGTAATTTTAGATTTTGGTGTAATTTTAGAAGGTGGTGTAATTTTAGATGGTGGTGTAATTTTAGATGGTGGTGTAATTTTAGATGGTGGTGTAATTTTAGAAGGTGGTGTAATTTTAGATGGTGGTGTAATTTTAGATGGTGGTGTAATTTTAGAAGGTGGTGTAATTTTAGATTTTGGTGTAATTTTAGAAGGTGGTGTAATTTTAGATGGTGGTGTAATTTTAGATGGTGGTGTAATTTTAGATGGTGGTGTAATTTTAGATGGTGGTGTAATTTTAAGAATTAGATTCAGTCGGTTCTACTGAGAGCTGGGGTCGATCTGGGGTCGATCTGGGGTCACTTTGCCTGGTCATTCTGTACTCTAATTTTAGATCCAGAAGATCAAAGAATCAAAGAATCATTTCACTCACATCCCCAAACCCTCTCACACCACCTAAACCACAATTCCAGACACGCCTGCTGCACCAATCACATTTATCTTCATTTACATAGTCTCATTTTCTCTTTACAGCAAGCGCCGCTGTAGAGCTCAGCCTTAATTCAGCTCATCTAACTCACCACCACTCACACACACACACACACACACACACACCTTCACACGTAAGAGAAACAAAAAGAAAGTGAGAATAAAGGGATGTAGATACAGTGGATTTCAAAAGTATTCATACCCCAACTTTTCCACAGCTGGGGTCGTCCTGAAAGGAAACCCACTGAAAGCTACAAAAGATTCGAGACTGGAAAGGAGATTTACCTTCCAGCAAGACAATGACCCTAAACATACAGCATTATAGAGCTACAGAGGAATGATTCAAGGTTTAGATCAGAGAATATTCATGTGTTAGAATGACCCAGTCTTAAATCCCACTTTCTGTCTCTAGATACGCAAAGCTGGTAGAGATATACCCCAAAGCACTTTTCAGATTTTTATTTGATAAAAATTTCGAAAACCATGTATCATTTTTATTCCACTTCACACTTATGCAATACTTTGTGTTTGTCTATCATTTAAAATCTCAATAAAATACATTTACATTTTTGGTTGTCTTCTGTCGTCTGGAATCTTCCACACCTGCTCTTTTGGTTCAGACTAAACTAAAAAGTTTCCTCTTAATTAAGATGTTTTTTTTTCCACTTGACCTTTTCATGCAGGTGTGAGCAGAGCTTGGTGGTGGATTGTGCTCCTCGTGAACATCACTACGGTTCTGCTCACACTGAACCCACACTGAACCCACAGAACCGGCAGAACCTCTCGCCGCTTGGCTTTTATTTTTAATTCTATTTACATCATTCTGTTCACATCTAAACCAAAAATCCATTACAGCCAATCAATATCCATCTTAATGAGCTCATGCATATTAATGACAGATGCTCAGAGCTTGCCTGGGATTAAATGCAGGGAGTACATGGAGTCCCAGTGTGTTACATAACCTGCATGCTTGCTCTAATTTCACCTGCCCATTACACCATGGCAACCACCTAGTAACACACTAGGAACCACTTCACTTTAGCAACAACATACCAATCGTCTAGAACCATCCTAGCAACCACCTGAGATACCACAGCAACTAATGATCAATAGTTTAGAACCACCTGGAGTGCTGGAACCACAAGCAGTCACCAAGCAACAACACCATACCAACCACCTAACATCCACTTCCATTATACCAATCACCTAAAAACATCCTAGCAACCCCTCAGAATGTCAAAGCATCTGCCTAGCAACAAATTAGCAACACCGGTTGAATTGCTAAAGCTGCACTTTCACTGTTTAGATTTTTAATGCGTGTTTAGTTAATATATCTTTTGATGAAGAAATGATTGACACCACTGTGAAAATCTGCAGTTTTTACAGAACTATGAACAGCACTGCTCCATAAAGCCCAGCTCACAAATTCAAATTACTGACAAAAAGCACTGGAAAGGAGACGTCTGCTTATGCATGAGCCGGCTAATCTGAGAGCGCGCAACGGAGGAAATGAAACTGTCCTTCAGGTGTCATCTCCTGACAGAGCCTAATTTCTCTTTCCTTTAAATTGTTGCTCCTGCGAACAGTGAAAAAAAAAAAAAAAACTCTGCAGATTTATGTGACAAATCCAGATTCCAGAAGACGGATTTATACATTTTCATGAGCTCTTATTGAGGAAACAGATGAGCGTGACATTCATGGGGATGCTGGGAGATTTAATTGGGCTGAAAATGTACAGAGTTGCACTGTAACGCACAACATGTGTGAAACACAAGGCCTTAGCTTTTACACTCAGAACCCTGCGTCTGAACCGCTGTTCCACTGGGTTCATGGATTTCTCTCTGCAGGACGTCAGAAACACACTACAGCCTGCTGCTCTAAAAGCCCTTTCAACCAGAACTGCACTGTTTTACTAATGTGTTTGTGTGTGACTTAACTTGGGATGGATTAACATTCATTTTTTGCAAAAAATAAAAAGAATTAAATATAATTAAATACATACAGGATACAGTCATTTCTGAAGTTGTGCACCACAAATATGTTTGTTAGCAACTTCAGCATAGCATCACCTGTCATAAACTAAAGAAGCACATGGCAGATCGACTGCACTTGTCAATCAATCAATCAAACGGTAATACATTGAGGGTTACTCTCATTTTAAATGCAGCCAAGCATTTACAATTTAAAGTGAGTGAAAAATAAATTAAAATTAAAAATAAAATCAAGTATTTCATCAGGTGAGCTAAAATAAAGAAAATATAAAAACAATATAAATTAAATTGTTTAAAAAAAGTATTAGAAAAACAAGCAAACAATATTCAATTTAATTAGGAAGAAATAAAATAATTCAGAATAAATTGATAAGTGGACAGGCTAAAACGTAAAGCAATGTAAATAATTAGAATAATAAAATATATAAAACAAATGATAAAATAAATTAAATTAAAAAAGTTAATAGGCCAAAAATAAAACAGGGAAAACAAAAAATAAAAGGATGAAATGAATAAAATAAATAAAAAGGCTAAACATTAAAACAGAAAATTAGATTAATAAAAAAGACTAAATAAATAAAAATTGAAATAAATAATCAACTAAAACAGATACAGGCTGTCTGAAACAGATCATGTAAAATGACTGAGTGACACCAGTGAGCTGAGGTTTAGAGTTTTAGAGTTTCCTGTATTGAGTTCCAGCTTACTGGTGCTCGGTAGCTTAAAGCAGATTTTCCTGAAAACTCTAGGAATCTGACAGATAATCCAGTCTGTAGAGCGGATCTGATAATAAGTACTATCTACAGAAATGGTGGATGAGATATAAGATGGTCAGAGGTAAATCATGTTGCTTTAATTTTTAGCCGAACTCATCCTTTACATTCTACTCAGTAAGAACAGCAGGCAGTGTTAAGCCAGAGTTAAATATAACATGTGTAGAATATAAAAGACATATAACACTGAAAGAGTGGTAACAGAAGAGAGTGAGTGAAGGGGAGAGAGAGTGAGAGAGTGAGTGAGTGAGTGAGTGAAGGGGAGAGAGAGTGAGAGAGTGAGAGAGTGAGAGAGTGAGTGAGTGAGTGAAGGGGAGAGAGAGTGAGAGAGTGAGTGAGTGAGTGAATGAGTGAGTGAAGGGGAGAGTGAGTGAGAGAGTGAGTGAGTGAGTGAAGGGGAGAGAGAGTGAGAGAGTGAGTGAGTGAAGGGGAGAGAGAGTGAGAGAGTGAGTGAGTGAGTGAGTGAAGGGGAGAGAGAGTGAGAGAGTGAGAGAGTGAGAGAGTGAGTGAGTGAGTGAAGGGGAGAGAGAGTGAGAGAGTGAGTGAGTGAGTGAATGAGTGAGTGAAGGGGAGAGTGAGTGAGAGAGTGAGTGAGTGAGTGAAGGGGAGAGAGAGTGAGAGAGTGAGTGAGTGAAGGGGAGAGAGAGTGAGAGAGTGAGTGAGTGAGTGAGTGAAGGGGAGAGAGAGTGAGAGAGTAAGAGAGTGAGTGAGTGAGTGAAGGGGAGAGAGAGTGAGTGAGAGAGTGAGTGAGTGAGTGAGTGAGTTAGTGAAGGGGAGAGAGAGTGAGAGAGTGAGTGAGTGAGTGAAGGGGAGAGAGAGTGAGAGAGTGAGTGAGTGAGTGAGTAAGTGAGTGAGTGAAGGGGAGAGAGAGTGAGTGAGTGAGTGAAGGGGAGAGAGAGTGAGTGAGTGAGTGAGAGAGTGAGTGAGTGAGTGAGTTAGTGAAGGGGAGAGAGAGTGAGAGAGTGAGTGAGTGAGTGAAGGGGAGAGAGAGTGAGAGAGTGAGTGAGTGAGTGAGTGAGTGAGTGAGTGAGTGAGTGAAGGGGAGAGAGAGTGAGTGAGTGAGTGAAGGGGAGAGAGAGTGAGTGAGTGAGTGAGAGAGTGAGTGAGTGAGTGAGTGAAGGGGAGAGAGAGTGAGTGAGTGAGTGAGTGAAGGGGAGAGAGAGTGAGAGAGTGAGTGAGTGAGTGAGTGAGTGAGTGAAGGGGAGAGAGAGTGAGAGAGTGAGAGAGTGAGTGAGTGAGTGAGTGAAGGGGAGAGAGAGTGAGTGAGTGAGTGAGTGAAGGGGAGAGAGAGTGAGTGAGTGAGTGAAGGGGAAAGTGATTGAGTGAGTGAGTGAGAGAGTGAGTGAAGGGGAAAGTGATTGAGTGAGTGAATGAGTGAGTGAATGAGTGAGTGAAGGGGAGAGTGAGTGAGTGAGTGAGTGAAGGGGAGAGTGAGTGAGTGAGTGAAGGGGAGAGTGAGTGAGTGAGTGAGTGAAGGGGAGAGAGAGTGAGTGAGTGAATGAGTGAGTGAATGAGTGAGTGAAGGGGAGAGTGAGTGAGTGAGTGAGTGAGTGAAGGGGAGAGAGAGTGAGTGAGTGAGTGAGTGAGTGAGTGAGTGAATGAATGAGTGAAGGGGAGAGTGATTGAGTGAGTGAGTGAGTGAATGAGTGAAGGGGAGAGAGAGTGAGTGAGTGAATGAGTGAAGGGGAGAGTGAGTGAGTGAGTGAATGAGTGAAGGGGAGAGAGAGTGAGTGAGTGAATGAGTGAGTGAAGGGGAGAGTGAGTGAGTGAGTGAGTGAGTGAATGAGTGAAGGGGAGAGTGAGTGAGTGAGTGAATGAGTGAAGGGGAGAGAGAATGCAGAGGGAGTTGACATGGCTGTGGAACATTTAAACAGAATTTTTGACCGTGCCATCCAAATTTCAAATTTAAGCATTAGAAAAAACAAACCCAAAAAGACCCAAGAAAACAAAGGGTTTGATCAGGACTGTAAAAACAAGAGGAAAGAACTAAGAAGGTTATCCAATCAGAAACACAGAGAACCTCATGATCAGGAATTGCGAACAAAGTACTGTGAAGCACTTAAAGAATACAAACATACGCTAAGAATTAAAAAATACAAACATATACAAAATCAAATTAACAATTTAGAAGAATCAATTAATTCTAATTCATTCTGGAATCATTGGAAATCATTAAACCGAACAGATCATGAACAATTAACAATCATTAATGGAAATACATGGAGAAATCATTTTGAAAAATTGTACAGTACTCCATTAATAAATAGAAAACAATTTGAAATATCTGAAAAACTACAGGCATTTGAAACAATTATTAAGAATTCCCAGAACCCCCTCGACTTCCCTCGATATTCCCTCGATATTCAGCCTAAAAAAGCCTGTGGAACAGATGGTGTGTTAAATGAAATGTTAAAAAACACAAATCATATATTCAAATTGGCTATCTTAAAACTATTTAATTTTATTTTAAATGTCGGCCACTTCCCAACTACGTGGAATGAAGGACTTATAACCCCTATTTTCAAAACCGGAGATAAATTTAACCCAAACAATTACAGAGGAATTTGTGTAAGTAGTAACCTAGGTAAGATATTCTGCAGCATCCTGAACAGCAGAATTACACAATTTCTAATAGAACATGACGTTCTGAGTAAAAATCAAATTGGCTTTTTACCCAACCACAGAACATCAGACCACATTTTCACCCTCCACACACTCATTGATAAACATGTAACTCAAAATAAACACAAAATCTTTACCTGCTTTGTGGATTTCCAGAAAGCTTTTGACTCAATTTGGCATACCGGATTATTTTATAAACTTATTGAGAATGGTGTTGGGGGGAGAACATATGATGTAATTAAATCGATGTACTCACAAAGTAAATGTGCAGTTAAAATTGAAAATCTCAGAACAGACTTCTTTCCACAGTCACGAGGAGTAAGACAAGGCTGTAGTCTGAGCCCCACTCTGTTTAATTTATATATTAATGAATTGGCAGAAAAATTGGATCAATCCAGTAATATACCTGGTCTTACTTTGGGTGACACCGAGGTCAAATGTCTTCTTTATGCAGACGACCTGGTTTTACTGTCCCCTACGAGAGAGGGACTACAACAAAGTCTCAAAGTACTGGAGGACTTTTGTCACACATGGGCTTTGAAAATAAACCACCAAAAAACCAAAATCATGGTGTTTCAAAAAGGGACAAAAAGTCAGGGGAATTTTAATTTTAAAATTAATAACACAAATATTGAATATACTAAAACATACACATATTTGGGTGTAACGTTCAGTTATACTGGAAGTTTTGGCTTGGCTGTGAAGGAGCTCAAAGAAAAAGCGAGAAGAGCTATTTTTGCCATTAAAAAATCTGTTAAATTTGAAATTCCCATTAAAATCTGGCTAAAATTATTTAAATCAATAATAGAACCCATTGCATTGTATGGTAGTGAGGTTTGGGGACCCCTCACTCAAAATGATTTTTTAAACTGGGACAAACACCCAGTTGAAACTCTGCACACAGAGTTCTGCAGGAATCTCCTCAGTGTGCAGAGGAAGACCCCGAACACGGCCTGCAGAGCAGAATTAGGACAGTACCCTCTAATAATTAACATTCAAAAAAGAGCCATAAACTTCTGGAAGCACATTAAATCTAGTGACCCCCACTCACTCCACTATAAAGCACTGACCTGCCAAGAGCTGAACATCCAGAGGAGTCCCCTAACCCAGCTGATCCTGAATCTCACTGACCTAACACACACCACCCAGCCCCACTACACACTCGCCCAAAACATTAAACCCAACCAAATTATTACCCAACAAAAACAGAAATACATCACACACTGGACTGAGACAGTAAAACAGCAGCACAGACTGCAGTGCTATTCGGCTCTGAACCGAGAATACACTCTGGCAGATTACCTGACAGAAATTAAAGATAGAAAACTGAGAAAGATGTTGAGCAGGTACAGACTCAGTGAGCACAGCCTGGCCGTGGAGACCGGCCGGCGCAGGCAGAACTGGACACCCAGAGAGGCCAGACTGTGCTCTCACTGTGAGCTGGCAGTGGTGGAGACAGAGCTGCACTTCCTCACAGAGTGTCCAAAATACCACTCCATCAGGAGTTTATATTATAGGAAATTTAGCAGCGTCGCCCCCGAGTTCCTACACTGCACTAATACACACAAACTGCCCTACATACTGGGAGAGAGCAGAGAGCTGATCACACTCGCTGCCCAATACATTACAGCCTGTCACAATCTGAGAGACAACCAGTGAGACCGTCCACCAATCACTAATATCTGTACTTATATCTGTAATATCTGTTCTGTACTATTACTTTCACTTCTATTAATCTAACTTTAACATGCTTTATTACTACTTTTACTTCTTTTCTTTATTAATATTAATATTACTGTTTTTTTTTTCTTCTCTCTAATCTGTAGATTTATTTATGTATTTTATTTTTGTTATTATTGTTAGTATTTATTTATTATTATTTTTATTATTTTATAACGTCCGTTTACTTGTATTATTAATTGCTTTGGCAATAGTGTATGTAATTACATTCATGCTAATAAAGCACCTCTGAACTGAACTGTGAGTGAGTGAATGAGTGAAGGGGAGAGTGAGTGAGTGAATGAGTGAAGGGGAGAGTGATTGAGTGTGTGAGTGAGAGAGTGAGTGAAGGGGAGAGTGAGTGAGAGAGTGAGTGAGTGAGTGAATGAGTGAAGGGGAGAGAGAGTGAGAGAGTGATTGAGTGAGTGAGTGAGTGAGTGAGTGAATGAGTGAGTGAAGGGGAGAGTGAGTGAGTGAGTGAGTGAATGAGTGAGTGAAGGGGAGAGTGAGTGAGTGAGTGAGTGAGTGAATGAGTGAAGGGGAGAGTGAGTGAGTGAGTGAGTGAGTGAATGAGTGAGTGAAGGGGAGAGTGAGTGAGTGAGTGAGTGAGTGAGTGAGTGAATGAGTGAAGGGGAGAGTGAGTGAGTGAGTGAGTGAGTGAGTGAATGAGTGAAGGGGAGAGTGAGTGAGAGAGTGATTGAGTGAGTGAGTCAAAAATAGGTAAAAACATGAGCAACTGACATAAAAGTAGTGTCTTCAGTTATGTAGCATTTTTATATATTTGGGGTATGTTTATGTAAACTGAATCAGCTACTATGTAAACATCATTTACCAGAATATATAAAGAAATACAAAATACAGTAAATCAGCTCACAGAATGCAGAGTTGAGGAAAAAGGTGTGTAAAATGTGTTAATCTTCTTAAAATAGTGATTTCACACATTTTAAAAGCAGCACATCAATAATTCATTAGGCTCTTATTCTGATTTATTCTCTGCTCAGCTGTGCTGGACTCTGAGATTCTGAAAGGCTGAAAATAGTTTAGAAACCAGAGACCAGCAGTTATCGATTAGAGAAATACCTCGGAGAAAAAGATGTGGGAAATCAGCCGTGAGTCTAAAGCAGAGCACAAACAGAGGAGAGTAAGATCTCTCTCTCTCTCTCTTCTCAGAAAAAACAACAGATCCACTTACATTATCTATACTAACTGTACAGCTACATGTTTCTGTTCAGCATAACTGATGGTGATATTAAACTGTTACAGATAATAACTCATGCATTGTGTTAGTGCAGTATTCAGTCACTGTGATGCAAAAACAATGAAAGATAACTTTAGATGGAAAATTCCTCTTGGTCTATTCATCACAAATAAATCATTACAATAATTGGTTTTGATTACTTGTTTATAATATTTGTTAACTGATAAACCCTGACTCTGCCATGCTAGTTTCCCCTCAGAAGCCCAGAATTCACATTGTTATTGCTGCTCATTAGCTCCGCCATGGTTAACTGCCAAGAGAATTAGCGAAATCAACACCCAGCCAATGATAGCATCATCCAGTTAGCGTTTACTGAACAGTGGAGCATGCTGTGTTCAGAAATACAGTTATGTTAGCATGCTAGCTCTGTTGGACTTGCCTGCCTCCACTAAACACATTTCTGTAGCTCTGGTGGAGACGTGCCAAACCAAATTGGGCTTAATGGCTCTGTCTCACTTCCAGAACATGTGACGCTTGCTGTCTAAACTAGCAGCAGAGACTCCTGGGCTCCGGGTCTTATCTCTGCTTTCTGTAATTCGCAGGGAAATGAACATCTCTCTCAACTACCTGTCAGTTAGAGCTTAGCTGCTAGCGCATATGCTAAGCCTTTCTGAGGAGCCTCTGAAATGTTAAGTGTTGACACAACCAATCAATGGCAAATGGTGCTAGCAGCGGCAGGATTAGCGGCGCTAGTGCCGAGGTGCTGAGTTTCGATTTGACGCTTCACTTTTTTCCTTCACTCAACCAAACGACACGCAATACAGCAGGTGGGCCAGTCATTTGTGATGGGAGGCACAAGCCCTGTTTATTTATTCCAGAAGATGGATGAGTGTCAGAGCGGCTGATATTAAATTTGTACATATTGGGATGGACATTCTGACAAGATATAAATAATAGTTAATATATTTCATATGGTGATGACTGGTCTAGCATTCTGTGACAGATGCATTTCCAAAACATTAATCTTAATCTAAACTCACTGACACCTTTATTACAAACAACTACCTTATGATTACCCCCACTGGCCACTTTATTAGAAACCCTTAGCTTGTGTTTGGACTCACTATAGGAAATGCACGTTACATGCATTAGATATAAGAGAAGTGGATGAACGGCTGTACACAGAGTGAGCGTGCACACTGAGCTAATAATGGCTCTTATCCTCGACTGCATCATGTTGCCTTGCTAACAGCGCTGCAGACACTCTTTCTAAATGTTCACTGCATCTTTCAACACATTTCAATAATCAATATATAAAGCGCACGGCTCCACTGCGCTCTCTTCCAGAATACAAATCAGACAGAAATCCACATCACAAAACCACAGCCAGACATGCTTTGTCTGCTTTTCCAAAAACATACTGCTTTCTCCGACTGCATGCTCTTCCCATTCATCCACTCTCACACAAACATTCAAAAGTTCTAGACCTTAAAAAACAGTGTATATATAATGCAGAGAAGCCCCATCCTCTCACAGTGAAGATTAGGGTTTCACTGGTTTTCTGTATTTTATTGATTTGGTGCGTGTGCAGCAGAACGAGAATCACGGATCTGTACCGCTGTTTTGGATGGCAGACTCTGCAGCATGGCCTGGGGGGGGGACGCTGATGAACGCAGGTGAAGACACTCACTGATGATTCAGGGGAATAACAGCAGCATGAGAGCTGCTGTGACGCCCACTTAAGTATGTTCACATAAGAGTTTATATATCAGTATTATATCTAACTTTATATATTGTAAATATACGTACAAATATTTTCATTTATTTTTGGAAATTGTATTTTCATTGAGGTCAGAAAATCAACTAATAAAACTCTGTCAGTCAAGGCCGCTATAGCACTTCCAAACCTGATGGTGGCAGTAAAAGGCGGTAGCTACCCATTACAGCCTCCTGTAGAATGCTCTCTCAGAAGTGCAGAGGACTCACACTCGGAGCTGTTTCTCCATTTCTCTCCTGTTTTACAGGTTTGAGGAAGTTCAAATAAATGAAGAACTTAAGAAAATACCAAATTAAGAAATTAAGATCATTTTGTGTGTGTGGGTTTGACCTCGAGGTAGCTACGCCTAGCTAGATTATTTTAATGCACTTCTCCCAGTGAATTGACACACAGACTTTTCAATTGTTTTATATGCAGCCTGCAGTATATCATTTTTTCCTGACTGTGTATATATAAAGGTTTATTATCAAGAGCTACAAGTACTCATACAGCTCTGAAAAAAAAATAAGAGAGCACCTAAAAATGATGAGTTTTTTCTTATTTTACCAAATTAAAAACCTCTGGAATATAATCAAGAGCAAGATGGATGATCACAAGCTGAACTGCTTCAATTTTTGCACCAGGAGTGGCATAAAGGGGCACTGAGTGGTCTATTGGTCTAGGTTGCAGGTTCGAATCCCGCTCAGAGGGAGCACAATTGGCCCTGCTCCCTCCGGGTGGGTAGATGGCGATCTCCCCATCACGCTTAAGGTGGCGCTGGGCGACACGAGGCGTCTGTGAGCGGATGAATCGGAGCCTAGCCGCTGTGCTTTCCTCCGAGCGCGCTGTGATGCTGCTCAGGCAGTGATTCATCAGCAGCAGCTCGAAAAAAGGGGTGACTGACTTCACACGTGTCGGAGGAGGCGTGTGCTCATCCGCATCCTATATATATATATATATATATATATATATATATATATATATATATATATATATATATATTAGGGGTGGGCAATATTATATTGTATACAATATATCGTGACACAGAAATATCATGATATTAAAAATCCATATTGTGATAATAGGGCTGTTCTGTCTATTATTTACTGTGAAGCTTTAGGTGTATTTATTGTATAATTGTTTTAGTTTGCAGTTTATATGCATGCACTAAATATTCTGCAATATTATTTGCTGCATTATATTATTTTATGCTATATTATTTATTTTGCCACATTATGATTATTCTGTTATACTATTATACTATATTCCTGAAATTAATTAATTATTTTTCTGTTTTCCTATATCACCAAGTATATCGTTATCACAAAAATACCCTGAAATATCGTGATATTATTTTAGAGCCATATCGCCCACCCCTAATATATATATATATTATGAAGGGTACTTGTAGCTATAAGTTGGTGAGGAAATATATATGAATATATAAACATACTAATGTGAGCTATAATGAAGAATGTAGTCTACTAAAGTGAATTTAGATACACTTAACATGTAATGTGGATTTGTTTTTTTTTTAGTGCTCTTTGAACGTTTAAATTACATTTTTTATATAAAATGCATTGTACATGCAATGACTAAAAGAAAGACAGATATTTGGTGCAAAAAGATTATTGCTGAACAAATCAGAACTGCAGAGGACTGCGTCATATTCAGAGCTGTCTGTTCATTTTCCTGTTTTACAGGATAATAAATCTGACCACAGGTACTATTATATGGTAGCTGTTACACTGACGCTGTGGTTTCTCCAGCTTTGAAAAAGCACACTTTAATATGAGTTTATTGATTGCCAATAATTTAAGGGAGGTATCTCCTTGTAAAAAAGGAAGAAAAAAGTAAAAATACATGTAATATTATATAGTTTCCTATAATATACTTTGTAATATTTAGTTTAATATACGTACTTCAAACTATCAAAATGCACTGCAAAAATTGGTTTGGGGCTTAAATGTTTAGCATGACACAAAATAATTGCAACTATTCTAATAACGTAGCTCTAAAAACACACAAACTAATGTTAATCTTTCATTTTTCAGAATTCTACAGCAAGAACTTTTCTATAATCCTGGTACCTTATCCTATCATGCAGTTACACTTTACCTACAGTATCTCAGAAAAGTGAGTACACCCCTCGCACGTCATTTTTTATTATATTGTTTCATGTGTGTTGAGTTATTTTGAGGGCACAGTGAATTTACACTGTTATACAAGCTGAACACTTAACACTGACAACTTTACATTTTATCAAAGTGTCATATATTCAGTGTTATTCCATGAACATGGATAATAAAATATTTACAAAAATGTGAGGGGTGTACTCATTTTTGTGAGACACTGTATACAGGGAATGCAGAGGCTATAGTCTAACAAAGGCTATAGACCTTTTAATGATGTGTATAGTGGGAGGCTATAGAAGATATTTATAGAAGTTTACGGAAGTACTGCACGGTCTGTGTCAGATGAATTTTCAATTTGGCACTCATCAGTAATGAATTACCTACGATTAACTACTTTAGTACTAGAAACAGTGGACGATTTCACAGTCACATCACAGAAAGACAGGTGTGCCTTGCTGAATCTCTCACAGCAGCAAAAACACAGTATAATATAAAATCAAATTCACATGTATCTTACACTATACATACACTGTTTCCCTGACAAAGACAGGAGTGTGTATACAGAGACAATTGGAAAGGAACCACTTCTGGTTTCGTAAGTCTATATAAATAATATTTAAACCTTTTTTACACTCACAGCTCCTTTATAAGAAGAAGAACCTCTTTTGTGCCTCGATGAGACTCTGAAGCTTTATTTATAAGAGTTCGGTTCACAGTCAGTGTATGTGTTTATTTACAGAGAGCAAGTGAGCTGACGCGAGGGGACCACCACACCTACCAGCTTTTATACTGACTGTGATATAAATACAGCGCTACACACCAATTATGGCTGTGTGTGTGTGTGTGTGTCTTGGGGATTTTTGCATTGGAGTCAAGCTGAGCGCCAACGAATGCACAAACCAAACAACAGCCGAGGGAGAGAAAGAGCTGATTACGGAGAGCAGAGTCTCTGCGGACCCCGAAAAGCCAAGCTGAAGCCCCAGGACAGCACCTCACACACACACACACACACACAGCAATTCAAGAGGCCAATGAAGCACGCCTGCTAAGCTACTTGATCAAATAACTCTATTATTGCCAAGAGTCATGTGACTAACACACTCTTTCACACAAACACACACACACACACACTCTGGAGAGAAACGCAGAAGCCCCAGTGTTTCCTACCTTCGCAGTACGTGGAGTCCCCGTGGATCGATGCGTACCCGCTCTTGCACTCGCACTCCGCCTTGTTATTCCAGTTTTTGCAAACAGAGTTTTCTCCACAGATCATTCCCTCCGCACAGAAATCATGACCTAGAAGGAAAAACAGGGAGAATGTGGAATATCATCACATCACTCAGCCTGGAAACACCCCACCAGAATGGCTTTATTCCATCCAGTAAAGCTGTGTGTGCAAATTTAGCTTAGAATCCTTTGAAAATAATCACAATCAACGGGGAATTACACTGATTTCTCCAAATTCTCTCAAAACAAAGTCATTCAGAGTTTGGTTTGAGTTTGATGTAAAAACTTTTCACAGTGATGTTAAATGATAAACCCACCATCTGAACTCCAAATCAGGAAAAAAACAAATTCTTAATCTTTGTCTTTTATTTTTACACTTTTGTGATACAGCATTAATACAAAAATGTATATTGAGATTATATAGATGTTGATACCTGAGACATTTGAGACATATGAGTTTTATCCTAGTTTTAAAGAAATATATGTGTCTAAACCATTTCATAGTGTTACTTTCTAAGTTTATAGATCATAAAATTGCATATCATTTCAATGGTGGAGGGATACATGCAGCAAAATGTACAGTATTGGCTCAGATGTGCCTCTATTTTAGTTTTATTGTAAGTTGTGTTGTATATTGCGTTAATTAATATGCTTACTTGCCCAGAAATTGCATATTATCTACTAAAAAAAACAAAACAAAAAGCTCTGACTTGTGTTAGTGTTCCTGCGGGGGGAGGTTACTGCAGGTCTTGGAAAATACAGAGCAGAACAAGAGGGCATTGAAAAGCATAGTGTAAATAGAGAAACCTAGAATATATTCAATATACTGCTGTAATGAGATCACGCCTACAGTGCGTATACAGCAATTTATAATCAGTACAGTAATGACAGTGATATGATAAGTGAATCGGAAAGAGGACGTGACTCGTTCTGCTGCTGTTTATGCTGGATTTCAGCAGGAAAGCAGCTGTTCACTGGACTATTCATCAGCTTTCATAAATCACTGTATAAACACCTATCTGCGGCGCATTGGGCTGATAGATTCTGTTGGCGTCTTCAGTGACACGACTCCGTGTCTGCGTGTAAGTGGACGTTTGCTGACAGGATCCAGTCACATTTGGAGAGATTTACAGGCTGCTTATGGTCAGAATGAGGAAAGCATGACAGCTTGGGTGAGTCCATCATCAATCTTGCAAAAAAACATTATTCCCTTTACCTCGGCTAAGTGACAGCTTGCACACTGTCTGCGGCTGCAGGAAGGAGCGGCGCTTAAGCTGAAATGTGGGTTTGAATACAAGAAGAAGTGCAGAGCTCAATCCTGCAGCTCAATTTTGAAGACCTGTATAGCATTACAACCTAATACATATAGACTTCAAACCTATTCCAACATATTGGGCCCTATCGTACAAACTGTGCAAGGCATGTCACGAGGCTCTTTGCTAACTTACACCCCGTAAACAGTCTATTTTCACGCCTTGCGCCTGCACTGTTAAAATAGCGTCTGAGTTTAGGAAGAAATCTTCACTGATGGGCGTGGTGGTCGGGAAGTGAGGTGTGTTCAGGTTAATTTCTGTCATGTTGTTATTTTAGTGGTGAAAAACACAGTAGTGCCACTGACTGAAATGAACCTAGACAATCGTCAGAACCCATCCTATAGGTGAGCCATGCGCCCAGCGTGCGTACATCCAAACTAGTTAAACACACACAGGAACGGACGCACTGCAGAGCACAAATCCGACTTTTAACTTAACAATAAACAGAATAAAGAATAAAATAACATCACTGTTCCTTAAATGAGCTGCTGGTGTATCTTCACAGCGTGAATGTGCAGGTCAGTATCCTCTGCTGAGACGCACACCGCGCTGTTAAGATACAAACACGCCAAAGTCAGAGCTCACCTGCATCTTAAAGGGAATGACAACTGGCACACTGATTGTTTTTTTTCATGTTACGCCCAAAACACACTCATGATTAAATCCAGCTGTGCAATCCGCAATTGTCCGGTGCATTACAGATAACTAAAATAGGGCCCTCGACTTCAAACCCATTTCCATCTGAGAAAAACAACATGCATTTTCGTACTCACAATACTGAAACCTACTTACAACGAGACAATCCGGAGCATTGTGTAAAAGTGTATTTGTTAGTGGGAAGTAGAGCGATGCCACAGTTCATTTGATTATTTTGAGTTTTGTTATGTTAGTCACATTGTATAAATGTATTTGTTGTTAGTTTTCCAAACAATAATAAAATATGCCTAGATCAAATTAAATGTACTTATAAAGTGCTTTTTCACAACAGCTTCAAAGAAATGTGGTAAGATTTTAGTTAAGGTCTATGGATGCATGTTTATTTCTCAAGCATCATCATGTGATGCCAGGACCATGTCAGCCAATCTTTCAGGGAACAGTAATTAAATATAAGTAGGGGAGGTGGCTGAGAGAGCAGTGTTTTTTAGTAAATTTTACATGAGTATTTTTTTATCTGCAGGTTTAGATGTATGAATGTATGTTTAGTGGGCCCTGTTGGGCTCAGGTTCCTATACTGATACCAGTAAAGCAACATCTGCTATTCCTACTGGTCTGCTGAATGCCTGTTCCGCCTCCTGCTGAGCTTCTCTTACCTTCTAGAGCTCATATGTTCCACTGTGTTATATATGTCATATTGTTATTCTCAAATCCTCTGTGTGACTTTGGTTAAGTTAATGTGACTGAAATCGGACTTTTTCTATATCATAATCGTGACACAGAAACATACAGCATCTGATATTTTAAGTCCAATCTGGACCACTTAGTAATACAGTATTAAAATTCAATTGTCTTGCCCACACTCAGCTCTGCCTGCCTGCGACTACATTGCCCAGGATGCACCACACAGCAACATTACACCAATTTCCGGTCACATGACACAACACATGACACTTCCAGCAGGTCACCTGACTACTAGCCACATGGTTTAGCTCATTTGCTCTTAATCTTAGCTGATCGTGTTTTTCCATTGTCTGCAGCACCACAACTATGTCAGAACAGCCAGATCAGAAATCATGCGATTCTTACGTCAAAGAGATGAAAAAAGGGTGTGAGAGGACAATGGACATAAGTAGATGGCGAAAAGGATGACAGCAGTGAGGAAGGGTTTCAGTGGCATGAATAATGTGGTGACAGAGCTCAAATATTTGGACTGATGTCTCTGATTCAATAATATCATAATGCTTGTGTCACAAACTGCTCAGTGTTTCTTTTTTTTTTATTTTTATCCCATTTTCTCCAAATATACACAGCCAATTATCAAACCCACTCATTAGGACTCCCCCTATCACTAGTGATGCCCCACCACAAGGAGGGTGAAGACTAGCACACGCTTCCTCCGATATATGTGAAGTCAGACTCCACCTTTTTTTAAATTGATGCTGATGCAGCATTGCTGAGTAGCATCACAGCGCACTCGGAGGAAAACGCAGCGACTCAGTTCCGATACATCAGCTCACAGATGCCTTGTGCTGATCCACATCACCCTTTGGATTGATGAGGGGAGAGAGCGCCATCTACCCACCCAGAGAGAGCAAGGCCAATTGTGCGCTCTCAGTAGCCGATGGCAAGCTACATGAACAGGATTCGAACTGGTGATCTTCTAATCATAGTGGCAGCTCTTAGCCCGCTGGACCACTCGGAACCTCTGCTCAGTGTTTCAAATTAAATGGACGAAAGCAAGGACACAAGCAAAGATACATACAGTGAGCTGGAACAGTGTATAGAGCCTGTGATTCGGATGAGGATCAAACCGAAAAACAGTATGACCTGTTCAGACAGATGTCAGATATGGCTCACATTAAAAAATAGTTTGAGAAGGCAACAAAAAAAACCATCAGATTTGGCAAAAAAGCATAATTTGGGTCACTTTCACTTGCTATGTGAACATAGCCTAGAAATTTCTCTTCTGCTGAGACACGTTTGGCATCTGACATGTGCTTCTTCACCAAGAGATGCTAGGAGCTCGTCTATCATTCCATCTTTAAAACACATCCAGATGTTCATTATTCTCTTAAACGGATGTGGTTTAAAGCAGGGGGATCAGAGCCTTTTCCACCTCACGACCCACCTGTTCATAATATGAAAGCATAAACCTGCTTACCTACTAATAAAAGCCTGAGCAATAGCTATAAATATATACAATCCATTAGTGTTCAGATGCAGAAAGTCTGGGGTTTTGGGTCACTGGGGGTTCTGTATCATGTATTTTCTATGTGTAATGTTTTGCCTGATTCTTTGTCCTGTAATCATGTTTCTGTAAAGCTGCTTTGTGCCAACACCAGTTGTAAAAAGCGCTATACAAATAAATTTGATTTGATTTGATTAACATTACCAGCTCCCCCCAGATCTGTATTTGAAATATGTGATGTGCCACATGCCCTAAGATTTCATTTATTTTGCCACATGGCCTTGTTTCTTTGAGTTCCTTCTGTGATACATTTTAATTTTGCGGTTTTCTATGTTAAAAAATAAAATCTGATTGATCACATCAATATTCTGTGAAATGTAAATAAAAGAATGAATGTAAAAATGCAATTATATTTATATTAGTAATGTCAATTAAAATACTAGTTTATATTTGTATGTTAAAGGGGAGATAAAACCAACATGAGGCACTGGAATAAAGAATGCATGATAAACTGGAGGATTTTTTTTTTTTTACTTTATTATAAACATCTCAGCTTGGTTGTAAGGATTTCTGAATTAGAACTTAATTTGCTTAGTATAAAAGAGCATTTTCACACCTGTAGTTGGTTTCTCTGGTCCGGATCAGTTGATGAGTTTGTTTATTTGGAGCGTTTCTCTCTCTGTTTGGTTTGGTTTCAAACAGGCACAAACCTAAATGCACCAAAATGTGCAGAAATGAACTACAGGTGTGAAAAACACCCTAAATCATCTCAGATTGGAGCTTGCGCACTAGTCTACATTACACCCACATAAAGAACTGTGTTCTCCATGTTCCTCCCCTGCACTTCCAGTGAAGAGATGGTCCCTCCACATCCTGATCATGATCATGCTGAACTCCCTGTGTCACTGAAGAAACAACTAGAAGAATCCTCAATACCTCTAATAATCAGACTGCACTAATATCTCAGTTACAATCCAAGCAGTTCCTACTTTCAAGATTTCAGGCTGATGATAAGAGCATCATGTTTTACACAGGCTTTCCAGATTACAACAACTCCCTTGAGATCTCCTAACATCATAGCCAATAAAGGCTTTCTCATCACAGATCTTCTTTCTGAAATAAATATCTCCCATGTAATCCCACGCTTTCATTATTATTATTTCAGCCCAGATGAGGTGAGCCAGACACAAGCAATAGCCAAACCTCGTATTCATGTTGAGTGTGCTATTAAAAGGATTAAATAATATCCCTCAAATATTTAAAAGATTTACCCATATATATATATATATATATTAATCATGACACTAGTGGGCTCTGTTCTGTAGAAAACCTCCTCCTATGGCAGATCACAGTACGTGAGGCTCACTGACGGTATAGCTGAGACTGTGGTCAGTAGCACTGGAGCACCACAGGGGACTGTGCTCTCCCCCTTCCTCTTCACTCTCTACACATCAGACTTCCAGTACAACTCTGAGATGTGCCACCTGCAGAAATTCTCAGATGACACTGCCATCGTTGGGTGTGTGAAGGGTGGTCAGGAGGAGGAGTACAAGAGACAGGTGGATGACTTTGTTGCTTGGTGCCGACTGAACCAACTGCAGTTAAACATATCCAAGACCAAGGAGATGGTGGTGGACTTCCGTAGGTCTGGACCACCCTTGCAGCCAGTCTCCATCGAGGGGCTTGATGTGGAGACAGTAAAGACCTACAAGTACCTTGGTCTGCAGCTGGACAACAAACTGGATTGGTCAACAAATACAGACACCCTGTACAGGAAGGGACAGAGCCGGCTCTATTTCTTGAGGAGACTGCGGTCCTTTAACATCTGTAAGAAGCTTCTGCAGATGTTCTACCAATCAATCGTGGCCAGCATTCTCTTCTACGCTGTGGTGTGCTGGGGAGGCAACATGAAGAGGAGAGATGCATCACGGCTGGACAAGCTGGTCAGGAGGGCCGGGGCAGTGGTTGGAATGGAGCTGGACTCTCTGGTTACAATAGCTGAGAGAAGGACTTTGGATAAACTGCTTTCTATCATGAACAATGATAGTCACCCACTTCACACCACCATCATGAAGCAGAGGAGTGTGTTCAGTGGCAGACTGCTGTCACAGAGCTGCACAACAGACAGACTCTGGGACATCGGGGACGGGATGCTGCTGCCGACTGAGTTTAATCTAGTCACACCACATGGACATTATTACTCAACCACTTAATTACTATTTATATTAACACTTCCCCAACCTCACTTACATTCAAGTACACTTTACTCATGATTGGGTATTCACATATTCACTTTACAGAACTATATTTGTTACATATAAATATTTTAATTTCTATTTATATTTCTATGGCACATCAGTCACTTTCATAATCAGTGTCATTGCACACTGCACTTTGCTCTGTTAATTATTTAATGACAATTAGCAACATCTACTGCACTGCTCCGTTTACAGATAGATCTTTATCTTGTATAGAAAGCTTTTTACACCCTTATATATTTTCTATTCTTCTGTGTTTTAATTTATGTTTGAATGTGTTTCTTATTGTATTGTGTTGTTGCTGCTGGATGCCTAAATTTTCTTCGGGATACATAAAGTGAGAATCTGTCTGTCTGTCTGTCTGTCTATCTATGTGTCATTTTAGCCTAAGATTCCTCCAGCGATACAATTATTTTTTTTTTACTTGAATGGTGTCACTTTAATCTAAAATGACTGGCTATAATGTGGGACATAATGAATGACAATGACTGACTGTTTTACAGTTCATTTTGTATAATTTTTTAAAAATCTTTAATCTGAGCCAGAATTTCAATGAGAAGAACAAGTTTAAACTAATAAATCACTTGTTTATTAAAGTTATTAGATCTTTTAATTACTTTTGTTGTATAAATCAGACAGGACATAACTAAAATATAAATGTCAATTTTGGATTTCATGTTCTCTCGATCTTTAGGCGTGAAGTACAAATTACATTACATTACATTTAGTGGATGCTTTTATCCAAAGTGACTTATAAATAAAGATGTACATTAGCAATAGAGGACATATAAGCTCAAGACAAAAACTTTCAGTGCCTAAAGGAGACCAAAGGGTAAATAATGGGATAGAGGAGGAAAGGAGGGGAAGAAGTAAATGAGGTTAGAAGTAGGTAGTTAGTTAGAGGTGTTAGGAGAGTAAGTGCTCTTTGAAGAGCTCTGTCTTCAGGAGTTTATTAAAGATAGTGAGAGATTCTCCTGATCTGGTAGTAGAAGGTAGTTAGTTAGAGGTGTTAGGAGAGTAAGTGCTCTTTGAAGAGCTCTGTCTTCAGGAGTTTATTAAAGATAGTGAGAGATTCTCCTGATCTGGTAGTAGAAGGTAGTTAGTTAGAGGTGTTAGGAGAGTAAGTGCTCTTTGAAGAGCTCTGTCTTCAGGAGTTTATTAAAAAGTTTCTTTATCTGGTAGTAGAAGGATGTTTGCTCCACCATTGGGGAACTCTGTATGAGAACAGTCTGGATTTGCTTTGTGTGAATGTTTGGTAAAGTGAGGCGACGTTTAATGGAGGAGCGCAGCGGCCGGGAGGTAACATAGACCTTTAGAAACAAGTGAGGTAGGAGGAAGCCTGTTCCATCACCACCTGTAGGCCTTCGTAAGAGCTTTGAATTTAATGCAAGCAGCAACTGGTAGCCAGGAAAGCTCAGTGAGCAGTGTAATGCCCGTTTTGGCTGGTTGAAGATCAGGCAAGATGCTGCGTTCTGGATCATCTGTAGTGGCTTTACTACACACAAGCTGGGAGGCACATTAGAACTGCATTGCAGTAGTCAAGGCATGAGATGACCACTGCTTGGACCAGTAGTCGGGTGGCCTGTTGTGTCAGAAATGGTCGAATTTGTTTGATATTGCAAAGCACAAAGCGGCAGAACCAAGCAACTGCGGCCAATTACACACATGTTTCAGGTCCTTTTAGCACCTGACAAAGACATCACACCATGTCCTACCAGAGATGCCCATCTGCCCAATCATCTGGGAGTAGTACTTAGTACAAGTATGCACAGTCTTTAAAACTGTCCTTGTCTGGACACTTGATTTCCAGAACCTCATAAGTTGGCGCTGCATTACAGTCACTCACTTTCCTGTCAGGCGAGGCACCAAGACACAGAACATGGGGTTTTTCACCAACCTGCAGGGGTAGACTTCATTACCTGTGATGTCCTTGTACTCCTCAGCAGCAAGTACAATTGCCACATTTCAGGCTTCAAAGATAAAGATATGAAATTGCAATATTTTGTGAAAAATCAACAACAAGTGAGGCACAATCGTGAGGTAGAATGAAAATTATTGGATATTTTAAACTTTTTTTAGAAATAAAAAACTGAAAAGTGGGGCGTGCAATACTATTCCCCCCCTTGCGTTAATACTTTGCAGCACCACCTTTTGCTGTGATTACAGCTGCAAGTCGCTTGGGGTTTGTCTCTATCAGTTTTGCACATCGGGAGACTGAAATTTTTGCCCATTCTCCCTTGCAAAACAGCTGAATCTCAGTGAGGTTGGATGGAGAGTGTTGGTTTGTGAACAGCAGTTTTCAGCTCTTTCCACATATTCTCCATTGGATTCAGGTCTGGACTTTGACTTGGCCTTTCAAGCACCTGGATACATTTATTTGTGAACCGTTCCACTCTAGATTTTGCTTTATGTTTTGGATCATTGTCTTGTTGGAAGATAAATCTCCGTCCCAGTCTCAGGCCCAAACCATGATACTACCACCACCATGTTTCACTCTGTTGATGGTGTGTTCAGGGTGATGAGCTGTGTTACTTTTTAGCCACACAAAGCACTTTGTATTTAGGCCAAAAAGTTCAACTTTGGTCTCATATGACCACAGAACCTTCTTCCACATGCTTGCTGTACAAAAAGCACTTCTTATATCTTTCTTTCAGCAGTGGCTTTCTCATTTCCACTCTTCCATAAAGGCCAAATTTGTGGAGTGCATGATTTGTAGTTGTCCTGTCAACAAATTCTTCCACCTTAGCTGTAGATCTCTGCAGGTCATCCAGAGTGATCATGGGCCTCTTGGCTGCATTTCTGATCAGTCTTCTCCTTGTTTGAGCTGTAAGTTTAGAGGGACGGCCGGATCTTGGTAGATTTGCAGTGGGTCTGATTCTCCTTCCATTTCAATATGATGGCTTGCACAGGGCTCCTTGAGAAGTTTAAAGCTTGGAAAATCTTTTTGTATCCAATTCCGGCTTTAAACTTCTCCACAACAGTATCTCGGAGCTGCCTGTTGTGTTCCTTGGTCTTCATGAAGCTCTTTTTTTTTCAGATGTTCTGCATCAGACAGCCAGGCCACCATAGTAATATGCTTTAGTGTCATCAGGACAGTGCTGAAGGTGTGATGGCAGGGGAAATGAAGTGCAATTGTCACTGGAAATGGACAGTGAGTTACATGTTTGGATAGATAATGCAGAACCCTATGGAACGTTTCCAAATTCTATAGAGTCTCTCACATGGTACCTCACTGGCAGGCAGTGGTGTTATCCATTGCATCACACCAACCAGTGTCAGAGTGTCTTTACTATGTCTTTACTATCTAAAAGACAGGAAAAGTAAATTTTACGTAGCTCAAAACACACAAAGAGCATGTACTTTTTACTGTTTCTTAATTAATCATTGGTGTGTGTTGGCCGTAACTTGAAATAAAATAATCAGTGTGTCTCTTGCCATTCCCTGTAAGAGCCAGGTGCACGAGCAGATAATGTACAGGAACAGCAATGTTTTTTGCCTCACTTTATCTGATATACTTTATGAAAAACCACAGGTTGTCCATGCAACACAGGTGGAGAAATCCTGGTTTAAAGGATGGTGTGACACACAGGGGTTGGACAATAAAACTGAAACACCCGTCATTTTAGTGTGGGAGGTTTAATGGCTAAATTGGAGCAGCCTGGTGTTCAATCTTCATTAATTGCACATTGCAGCAGTAAGAGCAGAGTGTGAAGGTTCAATTAGCAGGGTAAGAGCACAGTTCTGCTCTAAATACTGCAATGCACACAACATTATGGGAGACATACCAGAGTTGAAAAGAGGACAAATTGTTGGTGCACGTCTTGCTGGAGCATCTGTGACCAAGACAGCAAGTCTTTGTGATGCATCAAGAGCCACGGTATCCAGGGTAACGTCAGCATACCACCAAGAAGAACCAACCACATCCAACAGGATTAACTGTGGACGCTGTAAGAGGAAGCTGTCTGAAAGGGATGTTCGGGTGCTAACCCGGATTGTATCCAAAAAACATAAAACCACGACTGATCAAATCACGCAGAATTCAATGTGCACCTCAACTCTCCTGTTTCCACCAGAACTGTCCGTCACCACAATCAATTATTGTGCTCTAAAACCATTACATTACATTACATTACATTTCATTACATTTGGCAGACGCTTTTGTCCAAAACGACTTACAATAATGAAGTACAAAGTAATAGGAATTTAGATAACCCATTTTTAGATAGGGCTTAAAGGAGGTCGAAGGGAAATAAAGGGATAGAGAAGTGAAGGAGGGGAAGAAGGAAATGGGGTTAGAAGTAGTTAGTGTGTTAGAGGTGTTAAGAGAGTAAGTGCTCTTTGAAGAGCTCTGTCTTCAGGAGTTTATTAAAGATAGTGAGAGATTCTCCTGATCTGGTAGTAGAAGGTAGTTAGTTAGAGGTGTTAGGAGAGTAAGTGCTCTTTGAAGAGCTCTGTCTTCAGGAGTTTATTAAAGATAGTGAGAGATTCTCCTGATCTGGTAGTAGAAGGTAGTTTGTTCCACCATTGGGGAACTCTGTATGAGAACAGTCTGGATTGCTTTGTGTGAATGTTTGTTTGGTAAAGCGAGGCGACGTTCATTGGAGGAGCGCAGCGGCCGGGAGGTAGCGTAAGTCTTCAGGAGCGAGTGTAGGTAGGAAGGAGCTGTTCTGTATCACCTTGTAGGCGATTGTAAGAGTTTTGAATTTGATGCGAGCATCAACTGGTAGCCAGTGGAGCTCAATGAGCAGCGGGGTGACATGTGCCCGTTTTGGTTGGTTGAAGACCAAACGTGCTGCTGCGTTCTGGATCATTTGGAGTGGTTTTACTACGCAGGCCGGGAGGCCAGTTAGTACGGCATTGCAGTAGTCGAGGCGTGAGATGACCGCTTGCACCAGGAGTTGGGTGGCCTGTTGCGTCAGAAACTGTCTAATTTTCCTGATGTTATAAAGCGCGAAGCGGCAGGATCGAGCAACTGAGGCCACATGGTGCGTGAAGGAGAGCTGGTCATCAACCAGAACACCCAGGTTCCTAGCAACCTTTGTCAGTGAGAGAGAGAGAGAGTCGATACTTATAGAGAAGTTGTGTTGAAAAGATGGTTTTGCTGGTATAACCAGAAGTTCAGTCTTTGAGAGATTTAATTGAAGGTGATGCTCCTTCATCCATGAGGATATGTCAGAGAGACACTGCGATATCCGTGCAGAGATTGAGTTATCTTCAGGTGAGAACGACAGGTATAGCTGGGTGTCATCAGCAAAGCAATGGTAGGAAAATCCGTGTGAGCGGACAACCTGACCAAGAGAGGCGGTGTATATTGAGAAGAGAAGGGGACCCAGTACCGAACCCTGGGGAACCCCAGTGGATAAGGAGCGGGCTGAGGACAGCTGTCCTTACCACGACACCTTGAACGAGCGCCCAGTGAGGTCTGATCTGAACCATGACAGCACATTGTCTGAGATCCCCATGTTTGAAAGTATAGTTAGGAGGAAGTCGTGGTTGACTGTGTCAAATGCGGCCGAGAGGTCCAGCAGAATGAGCACTGAGGACTGACCTGCAGCTCTAGCAGTTTTTAACGCTTCAGTCACAGACAACAGAGCTGTCTCGGTAGAGTGTCCTTTCTTGAACCCAGATTGGTTCTGGTCCAGAAGGTCATTCTGGGAGAGGAAGCCAGAGACCTGATTTAGAACTGCTCTTTCTAGTGTTTTAGAGAGAAAGGGCAGTAGTGAGACCGGTCTGTAGTTGTCAACCTGGGCGGGGTTGAGAGAAGGCTTTTTAAGCAGTGGTGTCACATGTGCTTGTTTGAAAGCAGTTGGGAATACACCAGAAGTTAAAGAGGCATTGATCGTGTGAGTGATAGCCGGAATGATTGCAGGTGCGATAGTTTGCAGTAGGTTTGAAGGAATTGGGTCAAGCGGACACGTAGTAGGACGGCTACGTGTTAGGAGAGCCAGTGTCTCGTTCTCAGTGAGAGAAGTGAACGAGGAGAAAGCAACGCCTTCGGTGGAGGGACACCGGGCAGTAGAGGATGCAGTAGGACTGCTACATTGTGCATCAGTAAACTGGTTGCTGATGGCCGCCACTTTGCCAGTAAAGAATGATGCAAGTGTTTCAGCAGTATGGCATGTAGCCGGAGGGTTGAGTAGTGATTTAAATGAAGCAAATATTTTCCGGGAGTCTGTGAGGGAGCTGAATTTATTGTGATAAATTGTGATGATAGCAGTCGTGATGCTGGCTGAGAAGGAAGCCAGGAGCAGTTGGTAGTTTTTTAGGTCTGCTTGTTTTTGGTTTTTATGCCATTTTCTTTCGGCAGCTCGGAGTTTGGAACGTAGTTCCCTGAGTGTGTCATTTTTGAGCCATGGCTGCAGTTTGTTTGAGCTAATGGCTCGAGATGTAAGAGGACAGAGGTTGTCCAAACAGGAGCTTAGTGTGGAGCAGAGTGTATCGGTGGCATCATTTACATTGAGTGATGAAAATGACTCAATGCAGTTCTCTCAGCGAGGAGTACTGGTCTGCTGAGATATCTCGTAAATTTCGGCGGAACGAGACCATAGTAGGAGTAGCCGTGGGTTTGTTCGAAATATGAATATTGAGTTTCATGAAGTAGTGATCCGAGAGGTGCAAAGGAGTGACACCTCTCGGATAAAACCAGGTGTTTTAGTTTCATTGTCCAACCCCTGCATTTTCACCTATAAAAAATAAATCAACAAATAAAAACTTCTCCACAGAGCTGAACAGTTGCAGTCATTTGCAGTGAAATTACAAATTTAGCTTTAAATAAAGAAATAAATACCTGTTCCATCATTACAGACATCCCACCCTGCAAACACTCATATCAAACAGACAGTAACTTGCAGAAGAGGTGGGATGTCTGACTTTATAATATAAATATACAGCTCTGAAAAAAAATAAGAGACTGCTTCAGTTTCTGAATCAGTTTCTCTGATTTTGCTATTTACAGGTTTATGTTTGAGTAAAATGAACATTGTTGTTTTATTCTATAAACTACAGACAACATTTCTCCCAAATTCCAAATAAAAATATTCTCATTTAGAGCATTTATTTACAGAAAATGAGAAATGACTGAAATAACAAAAGTTAACAGAGTTTTCAGACCTCAAATAATGCAAAGAAAACAAGTTCATATTCATAAAGTTTTAAGAGTTTAGAAATATTTGGTGAAATAACCCTGGTGGTTTTTAATCACAGTTTTCATGCATCTTGGCATCATGTTCTCCTCCACCAGTCTTACACACTGCTTTTGGATAACTTTATGCTGCTTTACTCCTGGTGCAAAAATTCAAGCAGTTCAGCTTTATTTGATGGTTTGTGATCATCCATCTTCCTCTTGATTATATATATATACAATCAAAGAAACTCATCGTTTTTAAGTGTCTTATTTTTTATTTTTTTTCCAGAGCTGTATTACAACTCTTTATACATTTTTTTTAATGCAGTGTAGTTTCAAAAAACAGAAATGGTACACGCTATTAAAATATTTAAGTAAATTAATAAAGACAAGATACTCAGTTGTGAATCTCCGCTGATCATATCCATTCCATAACTCTGACCTCTGAACATACCCTCAGATATAAACCTGGACCCTGGTTCCTCACAGTTCTCACTATAACTGGAACTCATTTTCAGCTTTTAGTCAGATTTTCTCACAGTCTAGTGAAAACAGCCTCTTGAACTCCCTCCCGCACTCCAGGGAATCAGCCTGGCATTAAGAGAACAGCGGAACGCCGGTGTATACGAGCATCACCAGCGAGCACTCTGCTAAATCACAGCCTTCCTCAATCCCCGAGGACAAGAGCAACATCTTAGAAAAGCCTTCAAAGCAGATGGCAGCAGTTTCCCGTCTCTTTTAAACTCCACTGTGTACTCAAGTCCTGATTCAACCCACAACACAAAGCATCCACACTCACCTCACCTGCTCCACACACCACTTCACTCTGTTCCACACCTCACATTTCACCTGCACTCGCTAATGAGCCGCTACTACAGCGGTCACACCAGCGATGCTGCAGGAGAACCTGAAAACAGAGTCTGAAGAACCTCCAGCTGAAGCTGAGAGACTTAAAACACCGATTTAAAGGATAAATAAAACCGCTGCATATATACAGCATATATTACACCCACTACGTTTAGGTGTTCTTTGCACTTTTTGTTATAGCCGGTCTGAATATAAGCTACATATCTCCACCCATTCACCCTACAGCAGTTTATCTCAGTTTTAAAGGCACAGTATGTTTAATTCTAAGAGAGGTGAGGAATAATCATGTAGATAAGCATGTCATTATTCCTGGTTAATTAAAGAAAATACCATATACAACAAAGAATGTAGAATCCATTATCTAGAGTCTACTATTCCTCATATTTTTCATTTGGTTACAGGTATAAATATTACTGATTCTGGTTTATTTTCAGACCGGGCAGATATCTGTATTCTCCTGACTGAATGAGCAGCAGAAATATATTCATTTTAAGAGATATAAATATTAACATGCTGCTAAAAATCAGTTTATTTCATAAAACCGCGCCCTGCTTCAGCATTTCTGCTCCGATCTGCTGTAGCTTTTCACCTTCACTCACTGTATCCAGCTGTAACCTCTTTCATCTCAGACGCTCTGTGTGCTCTTATCAGAAAACATGCTCCATATTGTCCCTGAGCACAGCGGCCCCAACCGGGCCAAGCACAGACTTCTACATAAAAGAGAAATCACAAGCACAAGATGAAGAACTGAGCAAACCCACCCAGCACCAGACCCAGCACCAACCCAGCACCAGACCCAGCACCAGACCCAGCACCCACACCCAGCACCAGACCCAGCACCAACCCAGCACCCAGACCCAGCACCAGACCCAGCACCCAGACCCAGCACCAGACCCAGCACCAGACCCAGCACCAACCCAGCACCCAGACCCAGCACCAGACCCAGCACCAGACCCAGCACCAACCCAGCACCCAGACCCAGCACCAGACCCAGCACCAACCCAGCACCCAGCACCAGAACCAGCACCAGATCCAGCACCAACCCAGCACCCAGACCCAGCACCAGAACCAGCACCAGACCCAGCACCCAGACCCAGCACCAGACCCAGCACCAGACCCAGGATCCAGCACCAGACCCAGGATCCAGCACCAGAACCAGCACCAGCACCAGACCCGTCACCACACCCAGCACCAGACCCAGCACCAGACCCAGCACCAACCCAGCACCCAGCACCAGACCCAGCACCAGACCCAGCACCAGACCCAGGATCCAGCACCAGAACCAGCACCAGATCCAGCACCAGACCCAGCACCAGCCCCAGGATCCAGCACCAGACCCAGGATCCAGCACCAGAACCAGCACCAGATCCAGCACCAGCACCAGACCCGTCACCACACCCAGCACCAGACCCAGCACCAGACCCAGGATCCAGCACCAGATCCAGCATCAGAACCAGCACCAAACCCAGCACCAGCACCAGACCCGTCACCACACCCAGCACCAGCACCAGAACCAGCACCAGAACCAGCAACAGACCCAGCACCAGACCCGTCACCACACCCAGCACCAGCACCAGAACCAGCACCAGACCCAGCACCAGACCCAGCACCAGAACCAGAACAAGCACCAGCACCAGACCCATCACCACACCCAGCACCAGACTCAGCACCAGACCCAGACCCAGCACCAGACTCAGCACCAGACCCAGAGAGCTTTTCTACCGGCATGGTGCCGGTGCTAGTGCCAGGTTTCCACAGCAAAATCACAGGTTCTGGGCCAGAAAAGCCGGTTCTGTTCTGGCTCCACAATCTTGCTGATCTGGAACCAGCGAACCTGTGATGCGAGTGGCCAAAGGGCGGGGCGTTCGGGGCAAAGTTGTTTACAAACCTCACCTCCACTCACAGCTAAGAGCCGCAGAAGCAGCTTAATGAATGAAAATGAATCAGCGGTCCACCGAGGAGAACAGCACAAGTTTCAAGAGGAGCTCGGGTTCTACCATTTTGTTTTCAAATCGCCCTCCGACTTTTGTTTACGCCCACATTCACATACGTAGTGAGTGACTCCTTAGAGCAGTGGAAACACGGGCAGGTTCTTAAAAGGTTCACAGGTTTGCAGGAACCGGCTCCGGCTCCAGCATCAGCACTTCGTTGGTGGAAAATAGGTACCAGACCCAGCACCAGATCCAGTACCAGATCCAGCACCAGACCCAGCACCAGACCCAGCACCAGATCCAGCACCAGACTCAGCACCCAGCACCAGACCCAGCACCAGCACCCAGCACCAGACCCAGCACCCAGCACCAGACCCAGCACCCAGCACCAGACCCAGATCCAGCACCAGACCCAGCACCAGACCCAGCACCAGATCCAGCACCCAGCACCAGATCCAGCACCCAGCACCAGATCCAGCACCCAGCACCAGACCCAGCACCCAGCACCCAGCACCAGACCCAGCACCCAGCACCCAGCACCAGACCCAGCACCAGATCCAGCACCAGACCCAGCACCAGACCCAGCACCAGACCCAGCACCAGATCCAGCACCAGACCCAGCACCAGACCCAGCACCAGACCCAGCACCAGATCCAGCACCAGATCCAGCACCAGACCCAGCACCAGACCCAGCACCAAACCCAGCACCAGACCCAGGATCCAGCACCAAACCCAGCACTAAACCCAGCACCAGCTTAAAGCAGAAACAACTCAGCGGTACACACATGCAAATACATATGAAGTATAAAGCACACACACACACACACACATAGCTCTCTTTGAAATGTCTGTGAACCTGACTGAGCAAACAGGAGAATATGAAGGATGGCCTGTCCTGCTGTGGAGGAGATAAGGTTGAGATGGATGCGGCGTTTCTAAGGCGAGTTTCTGATGGACGAATGAAAAGGTTTCCGCTCTGCGTTTCCCAATAAATGTAAAAAAATACCGGGATATTCCACAATTTCTGATTTCAGGAAATATGAATCTGTGTGTGTTTTATTGTCAATGTTCAATGAGTTCCCATTGTAAACACACACTTCTATCAATCAACCTAACAGAGCACATTAAGGAGAACACCTTGTTTACAATGCAGCCAAATCATTACATAGAATACAGATTAAACATGAAAAATGCCCTCTCTGCTGCTCCATGGTGTTTACACACGCAGTATGTTCAGCGTTCACTGCTCGCAGCCACGCGAGTGTGTTTTACGCACTGGAACACATTATCTTCTCACTACTTTCTTGCTCCGACGCCAGACAGCTCTGACCAATCAGAGGAGACGATGTGCTCATGTAATTTATTGGGAAGCATTTTGGTGCAATTAGGTTTATGCCTGTGTGAAACCAAACCAAACAGAGTAAAAAAATGCTCCAAGTGAGCGGGGGGGCGGGCGCTGGTGTTTCAGGAGGGTGCTCATCATAAGCAGAGCAGATCAGCAGAACACACTCACCTCTGCAGACGTTGCAACACCTGTTCTCCGGCAAAATCTGCTCCTTCACTGAGCAGTTAAGACTTGGGCAGCTTTCTGTCACTGGAACCATCAGACCATTCTGTTTAGAGAGAGAGAGAGAGGGTGAAGAAAAGAGAGAGAGAGAGAGAGAGAAACATGTGGTATGAGAGCTGGAGTGCTGAGTAAGCACATGTATAGGGATTTTAAAACTGAGAACAAAGAGAATGCATTAGCAGTACAGCTGCAGTGGGAGTCTGCTGAACAACATGATGATCAAGACTTTAAGTTGTTGTTTCTTGGAAGACTATAAGGCGCACTATCATTAAACATCTATTTTCATACACAAGACACACTGGATTATAAGGCGCGTTATGCAACACTAGTAAGAAACACGGGTGTCACCAAGTTTTCCTTCTAATTCAGCAGGTCTTACCACTTAAAAAAAAAAACATTTTCTTTTAAAGCCAAACAAGCACTGGATGTTAATCTACACAGATTTACGTTTTTTTGTGTGAGTAAATTGCTTGCGTTTACTTCCCCTAAGGCTGGGTGTAACCGCGCTACACTGAGGAACCCTAAGTGTTCCGGTTAGCCAGGGTGATATCAGCTAGAGTTTCGTACCACGTAGCTTGTTTTATCATGGTACACACATAGGTTACAGTCTGATATACTAAACTCTGAACAACGAATGAGGGCTCTGTTAGCGGCTAATGCTAATGCTGCTCCAGCAGTGGTAGCCGGGGTTAGCAGGAGGCTACAGGCCGATAATACTCACCCCTGAACGGTGAAAGAGCTTAGCGCGGTTAGCAGCTAATGATAATGTGCTCTAATTTAATGAGGTGTAGCCAGCATAAATCAGACTTGTGCAGCGAAAAGTCATCGAAAAAAAAACCTTTGCTGCTTTCTCAACACAAAATTTAGAGGTTCAGAGGTTCAAAGGAACAATCCTAATGGCATCTGGAAATGAATTCTATGGAATGATAACTTTTTAAATTTTAGGCAGTTATATTTAAGAAAATATCACCACCTAAAAAAATATCGCCAATATCGCCAGCATGAGGGCGGATGGGACATGCTTTTTTCTTGTGTTGTGGAAAATATGATTCCATTAAAGACCAGTAAATACTGGAAGTAAACAGCATACCATCTAGATGTCTTTACAGAAGAATTATTAAAAATCAATTCATACTAGAAATGACTATTTACTCCTTTAGAAATGTGTAAACACTTGACAGGGTTTTTTGTAAAAGTGCAGGACGGTATACCCAAACTTCTGCTTCTGGTCTCATTCCATTTGTTATTTTTAAAACCGAGTAAGTAATCATGATTTAAAAAATACACAAAAAGTGTTCCAATATAATAATGAAACAGTCGAGGTAATTGCAAATGTACTTAAGATTTTAAGTTTGAGTTTTTTTTTTTCTGCTAGTTCTGATGCTACAGGCAGTCGATGGTTTTGTGTGCATGGTTTTGTTATGGCTGGCAGTAACACGAGTTCTCAGGGTCAGATTGGCTTCTGAAGTCAGGGTCAGGGTTTACAGCCAGAACTGTCAAAAAAGAAGAAATGAGGCTATTCTTCGTATTGTTTCACACAAAGAAAAGAACACTCTGTGCCTCAGCAGCGCTATAAACCATCTCTAATCAGCCGTCCCTATTGATCTATATCTGCCTTCAGACCATGTGCAGATATGCAGTGACCTCACGCCCGGCCGGATGAAATATCAGACACCAACGCTCGCCTGCGGACTTTCTGCTTCCATTAAAGTCAACAGCTACCAGCTCTGCAAGCTAAAGACCTGTTTATACATGTTGCTCACTAAACTGCCCACTGTGTTCAAGCTACAACGTGGCAAATATAAATGACCCCAAATGTGGGGGGTCAAACAAGTCATGCTCTGTCCCCTTAGTTATTTAGTAGTGGAGCTAAGAGGCTAATGTGTCTAACAGATAATGAAAGCCTGTGTACACCTATAACATCACACACTGAAACAGAGTGAAGGTGTTCAGTAAACTCCTAATGGTTACTCAGTGTGTGTCGTACTGTTCTATGCCGGACTGGTCAGGACAGAGTGGTCCTTTTGCTTCTTTTTCTATTTACCATGTTGCTAAATCAGGATCAGGAAGTGAATCAATAGTATTATAGTAATTATTACGGCAGCTACTGTTGTTTTCTCGATGTGTCTGGTCTTGCCTTTCTGCGCTCATTTTATAGAGTCAAAATATATAAGAATAATATATTATATGTGAAATGGAGAACTGTGAGCTTTCACAGCAGCTGCAGGCCTCGTCCAACATTGCTAACAGCTTCCTCCAGCATTACTACTGCAATGTTAGCACGCTGGCTACCCACCTCGTCTCACATCAACACTGGCCTCATCCTACACCGCTACTGTGCTGTTAGCACACTGAATACTAGCCAATTGTGCATTAGCAGGACCCAACTCGCCAGCCAGCAGATCCCCATCTGATTACAATACACAGCCACCAGTTACCCTCAGTGCTCAGAATCGACCTTTCAAATGGTGGATGATGGGGTTAGATCTAATCTTAGCAGATGTGCTAAACAGCTTTAGTATATTAGTAGTAAAACTGTAATCTTATCACCGCATCCTTGATGATCCCCCAGAAACATTTGTGATCAGCTGACCAGATTTTCTACCTGTGCTTTAATTTACAGCATGATAATTAAGAAAGTGGGGATTGTTAACTGGCCGGTGAGCATTAGCATCACATGCTAGCTAAAGCAACCATTAGCTATTCTAAAGAAACATACCATATTTTTCACACTATAAGGTATAAGGTTTCTCTTAAGCTAAGTAATTAATCAATCAATCAATCAGCCTTTATTTTTACTCGGGAAGAAAGTAAAGCTAAGCTAAGTGCTTCCGTTTATTAACAGTAAGCTTAGATTTACAGATGTTCAGGCTGGGTGCAGCAGCATTAGCATTAGTGGCTAACCACTAGCCATGGTTAGAAGCTAATGCCACCCGACAGCGCAACAGTGAGGAACCCTGAGTGTTCTGGTAAGCCAGGGCGATATTAGCTAGCAGTTTGTCCCACGTAGCTTGTTCTCATTCTCATCTACAGTTCTATACAGTTGGTGATGTTAATGGAAGATCATGTGTAGGTTAAACACATGATATAACCACTCAGGCATGAAATGCACCGGTTATCAAACTAATTCCAAATCTAATTTCTTGTTATGCTAATTGCCTAATAAATCATTAAAACCCAACAAACGACCTTTTCAAAGGCGTCTGGCTCGTCTCATCAGTCAGAACGAGGTGGGATACGGCTGTAATTTCCATACAGAAAGAAAGCTCTAAAGAATAGTAATCTGGAGTGTGAGAGATCTGCGTCGGTGGGCCACCTTGTTCCCCCCGTGGTTAATAATGCAGATCGTGTTTAGTCTAATAGAGACTGACTCAGGTTATCAGGCACAATTTAAAATCGACTCTGTATAGCCCAGCTCTTCTGACCACGTCTCAGGCAGAGCCGGCATTTATACATTATGCATAGTGTGAAGAGCACAGATTAAGTGTGATCTTAGTCTGAGGTGACTGTCTATGGGGATGTAGTGCAGCCACTGTGCTACCAGCTCAGCAGAACCATCTAACCCCTTAACAAGAGCCTATTAGACCACAGAGGTCCTGTCGTCATTTTGTAGTCGGAGTCTGAGACACTTTTCTCAGCTAAGCAGCCTTTAAAAAATCCAGCACACCTGTTCCCAACCCTGGCTAGTGCTGCTGGAGCAGTATTAGCATTAGTTGCTAACCGTGCTAAGCGCTAGCTCTGGCTGGCGAGGGGAGTATATTGGACTGTAGTTTGTGTGTTTATTGTGTTAAAAAAAAATTACGTGGGATGATTTGCTAGCTAAAATCACTGGAAATGATCTTTAAATCAAAGCTTACTTTAAATAAACAGAAGCGCTTCACTCACCCAAATAAACAGTTTTCAGGAGAGAAATCTGTGTAGACTAACTTCCAGCACTCGTTTGACATAAAAATATATATTTTTTTAAAGAAATTTTGTTTACAAAACTTATCTGAGCTTTACAGGTCTCACCACCCAATGGTAAGACCTGCTGAACTAGAAGGAAAACAAGGTGACACCCCTGTTTCTTACTAGTGTCGCTTAATGCGCCCTATAATCAGGTGCACCTTATGTATGAAAATAGACCAGAAAATAGATGTTTATTGATAGTGCACCTTATAATCCGGTGTACCTTATAGTGCAAAAAATACAGTAAATGTGGTAAATGGGGTGTGTACAGTGACTTTAAAGAAATGTTCATTTGTGAATACCTAGTTTTAAAATGTGCACACTTTACTGAATGACCCAGAAGGTCTGGTGTCATGATGTTGGTTGCAGTTTCATACGATGTCAAAATACTTTTGATCTTTATTACAGGCACAATGACAGCACAAGAGTACATTAATGAGACCCTGCAACAGTTCTGAATGCACACTCGGGTGCACTATTGCAACAGGACAATGCTTGTTCACATACTGCCACTGTCTTAAGAGCCACAGATGCTATACTATAGCCAGCTGCATCTCCAGACTTAAGTATATTGGAACTGCATGTGATTGTCAAAGAACTCCATTAGGAACCTCTACAACTCCATTTTTAGCTCTAATTTTAATTGTGTTGTAAAAAGATTAGCTCCAATATTCAAACTTGTCCTACATATAGCATTGTGAAATGTAAAATGTGGCCTGTGTATAATCTATAACTCTTTAACGTGCAAACATATTCAACATTACATAAACTCTGTTGTTTTTAGGAAAGATGATGTTATCCAGTGCGCCACACCAACCAAGTTCTTTCTAGTACCAAAAAGAAAAGAGCTGCAATTTTTGTAAGAACGTAAATGGTCCAATTTTTCAGCTGTAATGACTGTACATTTCATGTGTTAAGATGTTTGGCTGGAGCTGTATGAATCTCTGATACGAGCTCACAGGTGGTCTGGGTCTGTTTTAGGCTGATTGCTGATCTCTTGCTGACAAACTGTGGATGGGTCTGTCTTGTGGACAGATGGATCTTTATCTGGCCTGGAGGAACCTGAGTGAGTTATTATGTTCAGCCTCAGCCTGATGCAGGTTTTCCACAGACAGCTCAGCCCCCACTGTGCTCCTCAGTGCACACCAGTTCAGTGGACAATAGGTTTACATGAGATGGTGCACTGAATGAAGATAATTTTGCGACGGAAGGCACGATTATTCTTTTAGTACCATGGAGTAAAAAGTGATCAGTCAGAAACTCTCTATACTTTGCTGAGGTCATCCTCACATCTTCAGGGACTCTAAAGAGGCTACCAGCTCTCTCCCCATGATACCAGCCCAAAACATGACTCCGCCCACCTCCTTACTGACGTACCAGATTTTTCGGGACATGGTGGCCATCCACCAACCATCCACTACTCCATCCATCTGGACCATCCAGGGTTACACAACACTCATCTGTAAACAAGACTGTTTGGAAATTAGTCTTTATTAATGTCTGGATCCACTGCAGCTGATTCTGCTTGTGAGCTCTGGTCAGGGGAGGCTGAATAGTAGGTTTATGCACCACAGTAAGCCTTTAAAGATACTAAATCTTGAGGTTTGCACCAACAGCTTCAAATACCTGTTTGCTGCTTTCTAATAGCATTTTTCCATTTTCCATTAGCATTTTTCTGTATTGTGTTTGCTTTACCGCACTGTTGTGACGAAAAAGTATCTAAGCAAAAGAACAAAGCTCTCGATCTACTGGTCTATCTTCAATCCTACTCACACCTATGCTCATGAGCAATGGGTCATGACCGGAAGAATGAGGTAAATACAAATAGCCGAAATGAGTTTCCTCAGAAGGGTGGCTGGGGTCTCCCTTAGAGTGAGAAGCTCAGTCGTCCGCAAGGGATTTGGAGTAGAACTGCTGCTTCTTTGCATTGATAGGCGCCAGTTGAGGTGGTTCGGGCCCCTCATGAAGATGCCACCAGGATCACCCTACGGAGGTGTTCCTCCTGGCACGTCCAGCTGGGAGGAGACCACCGGGCAGACCTAGGACCAATTATATCTCCACTTTGGCATGGGAACACCTAGACATCCCTTGGTCAGAGTTGGACGATTTAGCATTGGGCAAGGAAGTTTGGGGCTCTCTGCTAGGACTGCTTCCCCCTCCACCTGACTTCAGATAAGGGGTGGACAATGAATGGATGGATGGATGGAAAAACCTTCTTCATTTTCCCAATCTGTGCTCTAAATTAGCCACAAATCTTTTCACAGTATGATGACCACACTTCAGTTTTCATGAAATATCTAATATTTTCATACCATGTCCACGCCACTGCACTTTTTCACGCTTTTCAGCAGCCGAGAGATATTTTTTTTTATCCCATATGGCTTGAAACTTGTGGCCTGCTTAATGATGTGGAATTAAGTCATTTAAAAATGACTGTTATCATTGGTTCGTTCAATAAAATTGGATGTATACTTAACACATCATGGCTTACAAATTATCCTGACTGTCATTTGCATTGACCATTAGAAAAATCTAAGTGAAATATCACTTGCACAATAATTTGGAACACAGTGAATAGACTGATGGGTAACTCGTGGTCATGTTTATTGAGCAACGTATTGTGGCGGCTCTGGGTTGTGTGTGGCTGCCTGTAGGCATGTTTCTGTTCTTCTGTGTGTGTGGTCTTATGTGTTCTGTTGTGCTATGTGTGCTGTGTTGCTCTAGCCTACGTAGTTGGCACCTCCCCCGTAACCTAGGGTATGGGGAGGGGCCATGCAGATGGGTGCTGTTTAGGGCACTCACCATAAAGTAAGTGAGTAGTGAGTTTAGTCACTTGGTTCGGTACGTAGGCGGTACGTGACTGGCCCACACGCGAGATGCAAAAATGGTTCGCAGCTTCGTGGGGCTCGCCTCGTATTACAGGCAGTTTATTAGGGGGTTCGCGGACGTGGCAACGCCGCTTCATGCTCTGACTAAGCCTAGTGTGAACTTCAGCTGGTCTGACGAGGCGGAGCGGGCATTCGAGGAGCTAAAAAGCCGCCTGTGCAATGCTCCGATTCTAGCGTCTCCGAAGGTGTCTGAGAGTTTCATTGTGGATACTGATGCGAGCGACCACGGTCTCGGAGCAGTCCTGTCGCAGGTTCAGGACGGCTCCGAGCGCGTAATAGCGTACTATAGCCGCTGCCTGGACAAGGCGGAGCGAAACTATTGCGTAACGCGCCGGGAACTACTCGCAGTGGTCGAAAGCCTTTCAGAGCGTACGTGTATGGGGTGCCCTGTCTGCTGCGCACCGACCACGCCTCGCTACAGTGGCTCATGCGTTTCCGCGAGCCCGAGGGCCAACTCGTGCGCTGGTTATCTAGACTCCAGGAGTTTCGTTTTGAGGTTGTGCACCGCCCGGGCCGTGGCCACAGTAACGCGGATGCTTTGTCGACTGCAAACATTGTGCTCGTGCTGAGGAGAAATCTGCTGAGACTGCGCGCTGTGCTGCAATCTCCGTTACAGGATGTTACTGGCGCTGTCGGGGTGGCTCAGGTGTCCGTAGAGCAGCGCCGCGATGCGCAATGGGCGGATCGCGAATTATCGTGGGCAGTACACGCGCTCAGCGCGAACGTCACACCGTCGTGGGGGGAGGTGGTGCCGCTGGGCCTGATTGCTAAGGCGTTGCGCTCCAACTGGGCTAGTTTTAGTTTGTCCGACGGCGTGCTGTGCCATACCTGGGAGGATCCGGCGAACGGGCGGCGCGTGTTTCAGGTGGTGGTACCGCGGGCGCTTAGGGGATCGGTCCTACGGGGAGTTCATGGGTCACCTGGGGCTGGGCACTTTGGTGTCACCAAAACTCTGAAGCACCTGAGGCAACGCTTCTATTGGCCTGGGTGTAGAACCAACGTGGAGCTCTTCGTGCACTGCTGTGACGTGTGTGCCGCGGTGCCGGACCAAGGGGCGGTCACTACTGCGGATATCCTGGTGCGGGAGTTCTTTTGCAGATTCGGGGTTCCGGAAGAACTGCACAGCGACCAGGGGAGAAATTTCGAGTCGGAGGTCATGGCGGAGGTCTGCCGCATCCTGGGAATCCATAAGACCAGGACGACGCCCCTTCATCAGCAGAGTGACGGACTGGTGGAACGTTTTAACCGCACGCTGGCGGCACAGTTGGCCATGGTGTCGGACAAGAACCAGCGAGACTCGGACAGGCACCTGCCGGTAGTGCTGCTGGCCTGTCGCTCCGCTGTGCAGGAGACGATGGGATTCACGCCGGCTCTGCTTATGTTCGGGCGCGAACTGAGGACGCCGGTCTCCCTGGCTTTTGGGGCGCCTCCTGACGGGGGCGGGTACGCTTCGGACACGCCCACTTTCGTCTCGGACCTTATGTCTTCGCTGGAATTAGCGCACCGTCTAGCGCGCTCCAACCAGTCTGCTGCCGGGCAGAAGCTGAAGCGTGCGTACGACACTCGCTGCTTTGGGGACCCGTTGGCGGTGGGGGGAGGGTTTGGCTATATAACCCTCAGCGGAAGAAGGGACTGTGCCCGAAGCTCCAGTCGGCCTGGGTGGGTCCGTGCTTGGTGCTGTCCAGGCTGGGAGAGGTGGTGTATAAGATCCGGTGGAGCAGACGCACTATGATTGTGCACCGTGATAGGCTGGCCCCCTATAGGCCGAGACTGTCGGACACTGTGGACGGTGGTGCGGAGCCTGCCGGCCTTGCACTCGTGCCTGATCTGAACTCTGGCTCTTCGGAGCCGCTGGCAGGCGGTGCCGTGCCCGGCCCCTCCAGGCTGCCGCGGGCACGGAGGCCGCCCGCCCGCCTTAATGACTTTGTTTGCGACTGATTGTAAAAAAAGAAAAAAATGTTTTGTTGTACACGGGGTTTGTGTTGGGTTGGTGGGGTCGCCGGGACGGCTGACCCTTGGGAGGGGGGCTATGTGGCGGCTCTGGGTTGTGTGTGGCTGCCTGTAGGCATGTTTCTGTTCTTCTGTGTGTGTGGTCTTATGTGTTCTGTTGTGCTATGTGTGCTGTGTTGCTCTAGCCTACGTAGTTGGTACCTCCCCCGTAACCTAGGGTATGGGGAGGGGCCATGCAGATGGGTGCTGTTTAGGGCACTCACCATAAAGTAAGTGAGTAGTGAGTTTAGTCACTTGGTTCTGTTGGTAGCCTATTTGGGGTAGAATGGTTTTAGCTCTCCTAGTCTTGTTAAAGACTGTAAGTGAGTGGCAAGCCTGTTTAATAAAAGAGCTTATGAGCATTCATCATGAGTCTCACGGGTCTTCCTTCCTCTTCCACTCCACAATATACAGAAGCAGGTTAACATAACATGCCGAGAATCTCAACGTTAAGTGAAAGAGGTCCCTAATCCACCCCATGTCGGTTGAATATTCCTGCAGATTTTGCGGTGCGAGTGGAGTGGTTATAGCAAGTGCAATATTATCCCACATTATTGATGTTTAAGGCAGCGCTTGAGGTAGCAGTACTGTATGTGGAAGAGCATTGTCCTGTTGGAATAGTGCACTGGAGTGAAAAGTGTTCAGTAAAGGTAGGGCCACTGGTTGCAGATCTCATTAATGTAACACTGAACTGACCAATTGTGATCTGGCACTGTACCAAAGTACACTTCACACCATCACACCAGACATGTTGGATGTTTGACGTGTTACAACAAACCAATCATTCCTACATAGAACACACTGTTAGACTTCAGAAGTGAACTCTAGATACTAATTTCAGCTGTGATATGGTGGGAAATAGGGGGAAGATAAACTGTTTAATATAAAAGAGAAATGTATGTAAACCACATAATGAAGTGTATTAGAGTTTACTGAACACCTCCACATGGTTCGAGGAGAGTGTGATAAATGTGAAATGATTTACGCCTGCAGTTAGCACCATGCTAATTGGTGTACATAGGCCTTTATGACTTGTAAGTTGTACATATAACTACTCTTTAAATGATATCACTTTAATATCACTTTAAGCCTACAGTATGCAGCACTGTAAACATTTGTCAGTGAATCTGAATCACAATATGTTCCATCATTGGTTTTATTATTATTCATTTGCTACTGTGCTTCTGTTTTTAAGGTTACTGCTATTTATTATAATAATATCACAGAGGACTGTGTACACATGACCAGTATTTAAAGGGGAGATATTATACCTCTTTTTACACATGATAAGGGTCAGTTTCAGTCCCTTTCAGAATGAGCCATTTAAGGGCTCCGTTACTTTCATGCAAATAACCTGTTGCTGGGCACGCCCACCCATCCCATGTTAATGCTAAGTGTTTACCACACGTTTGTGTGTTAGCTTGTGCTAAATGGCAAAACACAAACAAGCAAGTTCATGTTTAACTGTGATAGAAAAAGGAAAGAAAATCATTATTTAAAAGTTCTAGATAATCTAAAAGGTGAGACTTTTCTTTGCCTGTAGCCATAACACTTGGCATTTTATGTATATTGTACATTTATGTATTTTGTGTGCATCATAAACCAGCAGAGTGACATGGCGGCCATCTTGAACTGATCTTGTTGGTGGGGTTCTGGTGGGGGTTGATGGCTGACAGGTGGTGTCAGGGTGTTTCTATGCAGGTTTCCTTATTATGACATCACAATAAAGGAGATGCATCAAAGCCTCATAGAAGCATATATAGCTTCCTGACACTAAACTCTTTTACAGAAAACCAATTGGTTGAAGTTGTTTACAGGGACATTTGAGACCCAAGAGGTTTTGCATAATAAATCCCCTTTAATCTACTGCTTAAAAAGCCTACAGTATGAGCCAGCACTGTTGGCTTGGTAAACATTCATTTAATTCAGTTAATCTGAATTAGAATATGTTTAATTAGCAGTTTTAAAGAAATACATATTCTCTAAAAAGAACACTGAATTGATTAATTGAAACAGTCATTCACAGTACCTCCTGTTGTCAGTAAAATAATTACTTTTATTAAGATCCTCATTAAACCGCACCCACTGAGTTCCTTTGTTCGCTCTGATTTACCGCTCAAATCTTCATAAATAACTTCTAATTAAGATCCAGTTCAGGCTACACAAAAAAGATCAGAGTCATTACTGGGGGAGAACAACCATTTAAAGCTGACATCTAATTAAAATAACCCAGCTATTAAGACCGGACAGGGGGGAGTTTACCTTGCATTCTTTGCAGCCCTGCAGCAGAGTGCGCTGACCTTCCGAGAGCGTCCGGTCCAGGTAGGAGCATTTAGCTGCAAACAGAGATAATGATGGGTTTTTTTATTGAATAGGACTGAAAAGGAGCCAAAGAGCATAATAGGAAAATGAGAAGCTCACAATTTGAATAGGCTTAGTTCTATTAGACTTGGCTCATCAGTGACAAAAGAGAGATGGAGTCGTTTCTGAGAGTCGCTTTGTACGGAGTGACCTTTGAGTGAACTGCTCGATTCCTGTGGCCAATTTCACCACACGAGCTGCAGCAGCGTGCGCGGTGGAACCAGAGACCGGCAGTGAGTGTAGAGAATTGACCGGGTAAAGGTGCGCCCGGTACCTCCACCCAGCTCCTTCACCCCCTCACCCCCCGGGCTGCACCTGTTGAGAGCGATCCGTCAGTAGAGACGAGAGCCAATCAGCTACAAAAGCGCGAGAGCAGCGGATGCCAGGGCCGCGTTCTGCTCTTCCGCTCGGCTAATGGACTTGAATTGATTAGCCCTCATCAAAGCCTACAGCAATTACACGCCTTTGGCAGAGAACAATCCCCACCATCTCCCCCACTGACCGTGCACGGCTGACTGGAGCGCGAGAGAGCGAGAGAGAGAGAGAGAGAATGGGAAAACAGCAGAGCGGGGAGGACACGCTGGCGCTCCTGTACTTACGTCTGCACTTCTTACAGCACATCCCCTCCACATGCACAGGCAGGAACTCCTCAGAACAGTTGGCAGGTGGACAGAATATTCTCCGACACTCAACCACTCCGTTCTGGAAGACAACAGACACTAATACAGTCAACTGGCAGAGTACTCTAATAAAAACAAAAAAGCTGCTGCAAACAGCTCTCCAACTATTTCTTCACACTATAAAAACTATTTTAGCATGCACACGTTTAGAAAGCTCACTGCACATGTAATGCTGTTTGCAGCTAAACCAGAATGATCTACTACTACATACACACCTGAATATCTTATTCTACACTGCATGGACAAAACAAAAAAAAGTCTCCACCTGGATTTAAGTAAGTAAATAATGTGGGGTTGGTTGATGCTGCAGTTGGTCTGCAGGTTTAGGTTCAGCAACAGTATGTGCTGAAAGAATGAGGTCAGCTGACTCTACCTGAATATACTGAATATAGACCAGGTTATTCCATCAATAGGAAATAGTGATTCAGGGAGCGTGAGATCATCATTTATCATTTTCACACATGGATTGAGAGAGTTCACCACAGAGTCCAGACCTTAACCTCATTGAGAATCTTTGGGATGTGCTGGAGAAGAGCTGCTTTGTGCAGCGGTTGGTCAGACATCATCAATGCTGCTGCAAGATCTTGGTGAAAAATCAGCCACTCTACCGCTGCAACACAGAGGCTGAAAAGCACAAAAGTTCAGTAGAAATGTTTCTCCTCACCATGCAGGAGCAGGTTCTGCAGTTCTCTGGTTCCGTCCAGATCTCTTTATCACGATAAACCACGGTGTTCACGCTGCAGGTCCGCTCACAGTGACACCCCTCCAACTGACTCAGCCTGGACTCTGCATAGTTCAACTGTAAAACACAATAACACACACACACACACACACACACACACACAAATGAACCAAACTATTAGGTCCTCTTGCATATGAGTATGAGGTCTGATTTCTGTGATAGACAGTAATGAACAGATGACTTTTCAGAGTCGATGTGTGGGAAGTGGAGAAACGGTCAGTTTGAAGACCTGAAACACTTTGACCAGGGTCAGATCATTATGTCCAGACCACTGGGCTGGAGCCCAGGCACAAGGACGGGCCACCAAACCACAGAGCTGGAGGCTTACTAGAGAATGATAAAGGCTATTCTGTCTGTGTGGAGCTGACAGAAAGGCTACTGTGGCACAAAAACATAAATTGTAAAAGTTATCATAGGAGTGAGATACAATAGAGTGCAGCGCCCCCTGCTGTGTATGGAGCTGCATAGCTGCAGATGGGTCATGACCCCTGTTGACTTACAATAAAGAGCTGTATCTCAGAATGATGGATGGAGAAAGTGCAATCTGGAGGATTTCTGTGGTGTATGTGCTTAATTTACCTATTGGAGGTGATGTGTGTGTGTGTGTGTGTATATATATATATATATATATATATATATATATATATATATATATATATATATATATATATATGCAAATGCTTCTTAGCATGCAGCTACAAATACAAACACTGATTGCTATTCCTCTCATTATGTTCTGCCCCAGCCTTTACTAATCTAATATGGATGAGGCTATTAAAGTCTGACATTGAGGTGATCAGACCAACCTTCTCTCTCTCTCTCTCTCTCTCTCTCTCTCTCTCTCTCTCTCTCTCTCTCTCTTTCACCTTATGAGCTGTAATTTGGGAGCATGTGTGCTAGTTTGGGACCGTGCTCTAATTGAACCTTCACTCACCTACAACCAACATTAACCTGATATTAAAACTGCTGGAAATAGTACTGCCTGACCATAACACTGTAGTTAATCTGATTTCTCTTAAACTGGTAGTTTGACTGAAAAAAAAAAATAACCTAAAATTTACAACGACTTTGTGTCCAACTGTACAGTTTAAACATCAGACAGGACTATTTTAAATCGGGGAAGTAGGATTGTGTCATTTAAAACAGATATTTGTAGTGACTTTAGTGCCATTTAAATACACCAGTAACATAACATGTCAGTCCAGTGCCTTTTACCTTTTACCTTTTTTTAACAAACACTACAAAACTATAAAGACTATAAAACAAAGGATTAACCATAAGACTAATAAAACAGGGAAAATAAGCAAACAAAGGAACAAACTAAAGAAAACAAACCAGAAACTAAACTTACACACACAGAAAAAAAAGAAATCATACAAAAGACTGGAATCTACTAAGACAGGGTATAAGACTAGAGCTGACAAAGACTGCAGGTCACACACACAAACAAAAAGCAAGGCAGCGAACACATAGGGTATTTATGAACAGACACGCACAAGGAACACCTGTGGAAGTAACGAGGGGGCGGGGTTACAAATGAGACAGGAGAGATTACAGATGACAGGTGGGGCTAAGGCGGAGACAAGACCAAAATAAAAACAGAGCCATGTGAAGCACATGGAGCACATGGGGACGTAAACAAAACAAGAGAACTGAGGACAGGAGCAGGAAGGAACAAAAAAAAGGAAAACATAAGACAGACACAGGTCTAAGGTGAGACAGTAGTCTGTCAAATCCTGTAAAAAATATATATTTGCTGTTTTACAGAGTACAGAGGTGCTTGAGGAGGCATGTTGTTTTATTTTGCAGAACACGGGAACACTGGGTCATTCAAGTCTGTGAATAAATAATGAGAACCAGCTATAGGACTCCACATAGCCTATAACCTGCATACATGTTATGAATGTGTAGCTGCTATAGTTCAAACTAAAAATATTTCACTTTTACTATAAATCAGATATAACATTGGTTATCATGTGTTTTATAGTGATTTTAATGAAGCCCAGTATTACTTGTAGGTTATTATCCAGAAAAGTAATGATAGTAAACCTATTATACTTTTATACTGAAACGTATCAAATATGAATTTGAAAATAAGTATTTCTGGTTCTATTTTATGCCACCAATGCTTGTTTGTGTGTGTTTACCCATGTGTGTATGCATCATATACATGTATGTATGTATGTATGTATGTACTGTATGTATGTGTCAAGAATCGCAGGGGTCACGTGGGGAAATAACACAGAGACATGAGAACAGACAGAAACAGGACCAGGACGTGACAGTATGTATGTATGTATGTATGTATGTATGTATGTATGTATGAACCCTGCTGAATGTACTTTAACTGAAAAGTTCATTTCAGCTCGGCTCTCATTGGCTGACAGTCTGTCAGGCATGACATCTGTGTTGTGTTGTGCACCAGAGAATCGGTGCTCATCCCAACTGCAGGATACTGATCTGTAAATATTAAACAGGTTATATATTTTTGAGGACCCAGGCTGCTCTGGGAGAACACTATAGATTGGATTTTTGACTCTGCAGGACAATTTGGAAAGATCACTGTTTAGGATCACCCTGAAATATTTTGTGATTTTGAGAAGAAGCAAAGCGGGCACAAAATTACCCAGATTATCCTGTAGTGTAGTTTAAATATATGAACTGTTTCACTAGACTTGGTCTTTGAGGAACCCTGGCCTGTACATTTACTGCTTTTCATACCTCCAGTACATCTGATTCAGCTCATTTACAACTCCTTACAGAGCTGCAGGTGATGTGATAAAGCAGGTAATCCTCTGAAATGTGCAGGACAGGAGGCCTCCAGAACTAGGGATAAAAAATGTATGCACCAAAATAAAAATTCAAAAAAAAAAACAAAAAAAATGAATCTGAATAAACACACTGAACACTTTAAATCCCAGCAGGGAAAAAAAGGTTTAAAAAGTTAATAAATGAAGAGATCTGAGTGCATCATCAAAAACATCATTGTTTGATTTGTCTTATAACAGAAAATGCCGAAAAAGTTTACTTGAAAAACACCGGTCTGGACAACAGGAGTGGAGGGAATGGTGTGTACTGACACTGTAACAATATTTACATTTACTACAAAACCCCACTATTTTACAAACTGAGGGGAATCCAATTTTCATCAAACAGACTTTTAACTTCTGAACAGTGAAGCTCAGGTATGAGTCACGTACAGGTGCTGATTTAATAGCAGCCTCTAAACTGTCTTCAGGGAAAGAAACACAGAATGATGGATCCAGAAAGGGACGGCTCTTTAAAGCTGCAGTGCTGTCTGAGTCTAAAAGCATTAGATACGAGCGCTCCGTATCATCAGAGTGATTTTATTGATCAGAGGAGAGTCCTAACACAGGCGCGCATTCTCCACCCTGCGTTCAGCTGTGCTCCTGACCTCCACCGGACTCAAGGTTACTCAACTCCCGCAGCTCTGCCGGGTTACGCCACCGCACCTGAATCCCAATCCCGCTCCGGGTGATTGATGCCTCGGACAGAGCGAGGAAGATCCGCCTGTCTTCCAGGAGTGTTTGATATCTTATTTAAAGAACCCTCAGCGCCGAGACGCTGCAGAGAGAACCAGAATTAACCTGAACCAGCAGAGAGAACCAGAATTAACCTGAACCAGCAGAGAGAACCCATCCAACACCATCAGGAGCTTCAATCTGAGACACATTTACACAATTAACCAATCCTCATCCATCTCATTCAGTTTATGGAGTGTACGATATGTACAAGTATAATAATGCTGTTAATAATGCTCTACAACACTGTACCCCCCTCCACCCCGCTCTACCACCGCTCTACCCCCGCTCTACCCCTACTACTCTACTCCCCCTGTATCACTCTCTACCCCCAATACTCTACTCCCCCTCCACCCCGCTCTACCCCCGCTCTACCCCTATATCACTCTCTACCCCCACTCTACCCCTACTACTCTACTCCCCCTGTATCACTCTCTACCACCGCTCTACTCCTACTACTCTACTCCCCCTGTATCACTCTCTACCACCGCTCTACTCCTACTACTCTACTCCCCCTCCACCCCGCTCTACCCCTATATCACTCTCTACCCCCCGCTCTACCCCCACAACTCTACTCCCCCTCCACCACGCTCTACCCCCGCTTTACTCCTACTACTCTACTCCCCCTGTATCACTCTCTACCCCCACTCTACCCCCACTACTCTACTCCCCCTCCACCACGCTCTACCCCCGCTCTACCCCCGCTCTACTCCTACTACTCTACTCCCCCTGTATCACTCTCTACCCCCGCTCTACTCCTACTACTCTACCCCGCTCTACCCCCGCTCTACTCCTACTACTCTACTCCCCCTGTATCACTCTCTACCCCCACTCTACCCCTACTACTCTACTCCCCCTGTATCACTCTCTACCCCGCTCTACTCCTACTACTCTACTCCCCTGTATCACTCTCTACCCCCACTCTACCCCCACTACTCTACTCCCCCTCCACCACGCTCTACCGCTCTACCCCCGCTTTACTCCTACTACTCTACTCCCCCTGTATCAATCTCTACCCCCGCTCTACTCCTACTACTCTACCCCGCTCTACCCCCGCTCTACTCCTACTACTCTCCTCCCCCTGTATCACTCTCTACCCCCACTCTACTCCTACTACTCTACCCCGCTCTACCCCCGCTCTACTCCTACTACTCTCCTCCCCCTGTATCACTCTCTACCCCCACTAAACCCCTACTACTCTACTCCCCCTGTATCACTCTCTACCCCGCTCTACCCCCGCTCTACTCCTACTACTCTACTCCCCCTGTATCACTCTCTACCCCCACTCTACCCCCACTACTCTACTCCCCCTCCACCACGCTCTACCCCCGCTTTACTCCTACTACTCTACTCCCCCTGTATCACTCTCTACCCCCACTACTCTACTCCCCCTCCACCACGCTCTACCCCTGCTCTACCCCCGCTTTACTTCTACTACTCTACTCCCCCTGTATCACTCTCTACCCCCGCTCTACTCCTACTACTCTACTCCCCCTGTATCACTCTCTACCCCCACTCTACCCCTACTACTCTACTGCCCCTGTATCACTCTCTACCCCGCTCTACTCCTACTACTCTACTCCCCCTGTATCACTCTCTACCCCCGCTCTACTCCTACTACTCTACTCCCCTGTATCACTCTCTACCCCCGCTCTACTCCTACTACTCTACTCCCCTGTATCACTCTCTACCCCCGCTCTACTCCTACTACTCTACTCCCCCTGTAATACTCTCTACCCCCACTCTACCCCTACTACTCTACTCCCCCTGTATCACTCTCTACCCCGCTCTCCTCCTACTACTCTACTCCCCCTGTATCACTCTCTACCCCCGCTCTACTCCTACTACTCTACCCCGCTCTACCCCCGCTCTATCCCCGCTCTACCCCTATATCACTCTCTACCCCCCGCTCTACCCCCACAACTCTACTCCCCCTCCACCACGCTCTACCCCCGCTTTACTCCTACTACTCTACTCCCCCTGTATCATTCTCTACCCCGCTCTCCTCCTACTACTCTACTCCCCTGTATCACTCTCTACCCCCGCTCTACTCCTACTACTCTACTCCCCTGTATCACTCTCTACCCCCGCTCTACTCCTACTACTCTACTCCCCCTGTAATACTCTCTACCCCCACTCTACCCCTACTACTCTACTCCCCCTGTATCACTCTCTACCCCGCTCTCCTCCTACTACTCTACTCCCCCTGTATCACTCTCTACCCCCGCTCTACTCCTACTACTCTACCCCGCTCTACCCCCGCTCTATCCCCGCTCTACCCCTATATCACTCTCTACCCCCCGCTCTACCCCCACAACTCTACTCCCCCTCCACCACGCTCTACCCCCGCTCTACTCCTACTACTCTACTCCCCCTGTAATACTCTCTACCCCCACTCTACCCCTACTACTCTACTCCCCCTGTATCACTCTCTACCCCGCTCTCCTCCTACTACTCTACTCCCCCTGTATCACTCTCTACCACCGCTCTACTCCTACTACTCTACTCCCCCTCCACCCCGCTCTATCCCCGCTCTACCCCTATATCACTCTCTACCCCCCGCTCTACCCCCACAACTCTACTCCCCCTCCACCACGCTCTACCCCCGCTTTACTCCTACTACTCTACTCCCCCTGTATCATTCTCTACCCCGCTCTACCCCCGCTCTACTCCTACTACTCTACTCCCCCTGTATCACTCTCTACCCCCACTCTACTCCCACTACTCTACTCCCCCTCCACCACGCTCTACCCCCGCTCTACCCCCGCTCTACTCCTACTACTCTACTCCCCCTGTATCACTCTCTACCCCCGCTCTACTCCTACTACTCTACCCCGCTCTACCCCTGCTCTACTCCTACTACTCTACTCCCCCTGTATCACTCTCTACCACCACTCTACCCCTACTACTCTACTCCCCCTGTATCACTCTCTACCCCGCTCTACTCCTACTACTCTACTCCCCTGTATCACTCTCTACCCCCATTCTACCCCCACTACTCTACTCCCCCTCCACCACGCTCTACCGCTCTACCCCGCTTTACTCCTACTACTCTACTCCCCCTGTATCACTCTCTACCCCCGCTCTACTCCTACTACTCTACCCCGCTCTACCCCCGCTCTACTCCTACTACTCTACTCCCCCTGTATCACTCTCTACCCCCACTCTACCCCTACTACTCTACTCCCCCTGTATCACTCTCTACCCCGCTCTACCCCCGCTCTACTCCTACTACTCTACTCCCCCTGTATCACTCTCTACCCCCACTCTACCCCCACTACTCTACTCCCCCTCCACCACGCTCTACCCCAGCTCTACCCCCGCTTTACTCCTACTACTCTACTCCCCCTGTATCACTCTCTACCCCCACTCTACCCCCACTACTCTACTCCCCCTCCACCACGCTCTACCCCTGCTCTACCCCCGCTTTACTCCTACTACTCTACTCCCCCTGTATCACTCTCTACCCCCACTCTACTCCTACTACTCTACTCCCCCTGTATCACTCTCTACCCCGCTCTACCCCCGCTCTACTCCTACTACTCTACTCCCCCTGTATCACTCTCTACCCCCACTCTACCCCCACTACTCTACTCCCCCTCCACCACGCTCTACCCCAGCTCTACCCCCGCTTTACTCCTACTACTCTACTCCCCCTGTATCACTCTCTACCCACACTCTACCCCCACTACTCTACTCCCCCTCCACCACGCTCTACCCCTGCTCTACCCCCGCTTTACTCCTACTACTCTACTCCCCCTGTATCACTCTCTACCCCCGCTCTACTCCTACTACTCTACTCCCCCTGTATCACTCTCTACCCCCACTCTACCCCTACTACTCTACTCCCCCTGTATCACTCTCTACCCCGCTCTACTCCTACTACTCTACTCCCCCTGTATCACTCTCTACCCCCGCTCTACTCCTACTACTCTACTCCCCCTGTATCACTCTCTACCCCCGCTCTACTCCTACTACTCTACTCCCCTGTATCACTCTCTACCCCCGCTCTACTCCTACTACTCTACTCCCCCTGTAATACTCTCTACCCCAACTCTACCCCTACTACTCTACTCCCCCTGTATCACTCTCTACCCCCGCTCTACTCCTACTACTCTACTCCCCCTGTATCACTCTCTACCCCCGCTCTACTCCTACTACTCTACTCCCCCTGTATCACTCTCTACCCCTTTACCCCGATCCTACCCACGCTTTACCCCCACTGCTAAACGCTCTAACCACACTCAACCCCCAGTCAACCACTCTCTACCACACTCTACCCTCACTCTACCACACTCTACCCTCACTCTACCCTCACTCTACCTCACTCTACCACACTCTACCCTCACTCTACCCTCACTCTACCTCACTCTACCACACTCTACACTCACTCTACCCTCACTCTACCACACTCTACCCTCACTCGACCACACTCTACCCTCACTCTACCCTCACTCTACCCTCACTCTACTCTCACTCTACCACACTCTACCCTCACTCTACCCTCACTCTACCACACTCTACCCTCACTCTACCACACTCTACCCTCACTCTACTCTCACTCTATCCTCACTCTATCCTCACTCTACCACACTCTACCCTCACTCTACCCTCACTCTACCCTCACTCTACCCTCACTCTACTCTCACTCTATCCTCATTCTACCACACTCTACTCTCACTCTACCACACTCTACCCTCACTCTACTCTCACTCTATCCTCATTCTACCACACTCTACCCTCACTCTACCCTCACTCTACCACACTATACCCTCACTCTACCACACTATACCCTCACTCTACCCTCACTCCACCACACTCTACCCTCACTCTACCACACTCTACCCTCACTCTACCCTCACTCTACTCTACTCCCCCTGTATCACTCTCTACCTCCGCTCTACTCCTACTACTCTACACCCCCTGTATCACTCTCTACCCCCGCTCTACTCCTACTACTCTACTCCCCCTGTATCACTCTCTACCCCCGCTCTACTCCTACTACTCTACTCCCCCTGTATCACTCTCTACCCCCACTCTACTCCTACTACTCTACTCCCTATGTATCACTCTCTACCCCCGCTCTACTCCTACTACTCTACCCCCGCTCTACTCCTACTACTCTACTCCCCTTGTAATACTCTCTACCCCACTCTACCCCTACTACTCTACTCCCCCTGTATCACTCTCTACCCCGGCTCTACTCCTACTACTCTACTCCCCCTGTATCACTCTCTACCCCCGCTCTACTCCTACTACTCTACCCCCGCTCTACCCCCACTACTCTACTCCCCCTCCACCACGCTCTACCCCCGCTCTACTCCTACTACTCTACTCCCCCTGTAATACTCTCTACCCCCATTCTACCCCTACTACTCTACTCCCCCTGTATCACTCTCTAACCCCGCTCTACTCCTAATACTCTACTCCCCTGTATCACTCTCTACCCCCACTCTACTCCCACTACTCTACTTCCCCTGTATCACTCCTGTATCACTCTCTACCCCCGCTCTACCCCCACTACTCTACTTCCCCTGTATCACTCTCTACCCCCACTCTACCCCTACTAATCTACTCCCCCTGTATCACTCTACCCCCGCTCTACCCCTACTACTCTACTCCCCCTGTATCACTCTCTACCCCTTTACCCCTGATCCTACCCACGCTTTACCCCCACTGCTAAACATTCTAACCACACTCAACCGCCAGTCAAACACACTCTACCACACTCTACCCTCACTCTACCACACTCTACCCTCACTCTACCCTCACTCTACCCTCACTCTACTCTCACTCTATCCTCACTCTACCTCACTCTACCCTCACTCTACCCTCACTCTACTCTCACTCTACCTCACTCTACCCTCACTCTACCCTCACTCTACCCTCACTCTACCACACTCTACCCTCACTCTAACTCACTCTACCCTCACTCTACCCTCACTCTACCTCACTCTACCCTCACTCTACCCTCACTCTAACTCACTCTACCCTCACTCTACCCTCACTCTACCACACTCTACCCTCACTCTACCACACTCTACCCTCACTCTACCCTCACTCTACCACACTCTACCCTCACTCTACCACACTCTACCCTCACTCTACCCTCACTCTACCCTCACTCTACCACACTCTACTCTCACTCTACCCTCACTCTACCCTCACTCTACCACACTCTACCCTCACTCTCCCACACTCTACCACACTCTACCCTCACTCTACCACACTCTACCCTCACTCTACCCTCACTCTACCACACTCTACCCTCACTCTACCCTCACTCTACCCTCACTGTACCCTCACTCTAACACACTCTACCCTCACTCTACCCTCACTCTACCACTCTCTACCCTCACTCTACCACTCTACCCTCACTCTACCGTCACTCTACCCTCACTCTACCCTCACTCCACCACACTCTACCCTCACTCTACCCTCACTCTACCACACTCTACCCTCACTCTACCACACTCTACCCTCACTCCACCACACAGTGCTACACACTCTACCCTCACTCCACCACACTCTGCTACTCACTCTACCCTCACTCTACCCTCACTCTACCCTCACTCTACCACTCACTCTACCCTCACTCTACCCTCACTCTACCACACTCTACCCTCACTCTACCCTCACTCTACCACTCTACCACACTCTACCCTCACTCTACCACACTCTACCCTCACTCTACCTCACTCTAACCTCACTCTACCCTCACTCTATCCTCACTCTACCCTCACTCTACCACACTCTACCCTCACTCTACCCTCACTCTACCACACTCTACCCTCACTCTACCCTCACTCTATCCTCACTCTACCCTCACTCTACCACACTCTACCCTCACTCTACCCTCACTCTACCACACTCTACCCTCACTCTACCCTCACTCTACCCTCACTCTACCTCACTCTACCATGCTCTACACTCACCCTACCTCACTCTACCTCACTCTCCCCTCACTCAACCCTCACTCTCCCCTCACTCTACCCTAACTCTACCCTCACTCTACCCTCACTCTACCACACTCTACCCTCACTCTACCCTCACTCCACCACACTCTACCCTCACTCTACCACACTCTACCCTCACTCTACCCTCACTCTACCACACTCTACCCTCACTCTACCCTCACTCCACCACACTCTACCCTCACTCTACCACACTCTACCACACTCTACCCTCACTCTACCACACTCTACCCTCACTCTCCCACACTCTACCCTGACTCCACCACACTCTACCCTCACTCTACCCTCACTCTACCCTCACTCTACCCTCACTCTACCACACTCTACCCTCACTCTACCACTCTCTACCCTCACTCTACCCTCACTCTACCACACTCTACCCTCACTCTACCCTCACTCTACCCTCACTCTACCACACTCTACCCTCACTCTACCCTCACTCTACCACACTCTACCCTCACTCTACCACACTCTACCCTCACTCTACCCTCACTCTACCACTCTACCCTCACTCTACCCTCACTCTACCACACTCTACCCTCACTCTACCACACTCTACCCTCACTCTACCCTCACTCTACCACACTCTACCCTCACTCTACCACACTCTACCCTCACTCTACCCTCACTCTACCATACTCTACCCTCACTCTACCCTCACTCTACCCTCACTCTACCACACTCTACCCTCACTCTACCCTCACTCTACCACTCTCTACCCTCACTCTACCCTCGCTCTACCACTCTACCCTTACTCTACCGTCACTCTACCACACTCTAGCCTCACTCTACCCTCACTCTACCACACTCTACCCTCACTCTACCCTCACTCTGCTACTCACTCTACCCTCACTCTACCACACTCTACCCTCACTCTACCTTCACTCCACCACACTCTGCTACTCACTCTACCCTCACTCTACCACACTCTCCCCTCACTCTACCACACTCTACCCTCACTCTACCACACTCTACCCTCACTCTACCCTCACTCTACCACACTCTACCCTCACTCTACCCTCACTCTACCTCACTGTACCATGCTCTACCCTCACTCTACCCTCACGCTACTCTCACCCTACCTCACTCTACCTCACTCTCCCCTGACTCTACCCTTACTCTCCCCTCACTCTACCCTAACTCTACCCTCACTCTACCCTAACTCTACCACACTCTACCCTCACTCTACCCTCACTTTACCACACTCTACCCTCACTCTACCACACTCTACCTTCACTCTACCCTCACTCTACCACACTCTACCCTCACTCTACCCTCACTCTACCCTCACTGTACCCTCACTCCACCACACTCTACCCTCACTCTACCACACTCTACCCTCACTCTACCCTCACTCTACCACACTCTACCCTCACTCTACCCTCACTCCACCACACTCTACCCTCATTCTACCACACTCTACCCTCACTCTACCACACTCTACCCTTACTCTCCCACACTCTACCACACTCTACCCTCACTCTACCACACTCTACCCTCACTCTACCACACTCTACCCTCACTCTACCCTCACTCTACCCTCACTCTACCCTCACTCTACCACACTCTACCCTCACTCTACCCTCACTCTACCACACTCTACCCTCACTCTACCCTCACTCTACCTCACTGTACCATGCTCTACCCTCACTGTACCATGCTCTACCCTCACTCTACCCTCATGCTACTCTCACCCTACCTCACTCTACCTCACTCTCCCCTCACTCTCCCCTCACTCTACCCTAACTCTACCCTCACTCTACCCTCACTCTACCACACTCTACCCTCACTCTACCCTCACTTTACCACACTCTACCCTCACTCTACCACACTCTACCTTCACTCTACCACACTCTACCCTCACTCTACCCTCACTCTACCCTCACTCCACCACACTCTACCCTCACTCTACCACACTCTACCCTCACTCTACCCTCACTCTACCACACTCTACCCTCACTCTACCCTCACTCCACCACACTCTACCCTCACTCTACCACACTCTACCCTCACTCTACCACACTCTACCCTCACTCTCCCACACTCTACCACACTCTACCCTCACTCTACCACACTCTACCCTCACTCTACCACACTCTACCCTCACTCTACCCTCACTCTACCACACTCTACCCTCACTCTACCCTCACTCTACCACTCTCTACCCTCACTCTATCGTCACTCTACCACACTCTACCCTCACTCTACCCTCACTCCACCCCACTCTACCCTCACTTTACCACACTCTACCACACTCTACCCTCACTCTGCTACTCACTCTACCCTCAATCTACCACACTCTACCCTCACTCTACCACACTCTACCCTCACTCTACCACACTCTACCCTCACTCTACCACACTCTACCCTCACTCTACCCTCACTCTACCACACTCTACCCTCACTCTACCACACTCTACCCTCACTCTACCCTCACTCTACCCTCACTCTACCACTCTACCACACTCTACCGTCACTCTACCACACTCTACCCTCACTCTACCCTCACTCCACCACACTCTACCCTCACTCTACCACACTCTACCCTCACTCTACCACACTCTACCCTCACTCTACCCTCACTCTGCTACTCACTCTACCCTCACTCTACCTTCACTCTACCCTCACTCTACCCTCACTCTGCTACTCACTCTACCCTCACTCTACCCTCACTCTACCACACTCTACCCTCACTCTACCACACTCTACCCTCACTCTACCCTCACTCCACCACACTCTGCTACTCACTCTATCCTCACTCTACCCTCACTCTACCACACTCTCCCGTCACTCTACCACACTCTACCCTCACTCTACCCTCACTCTACCACTCACTCTACCCTCACTCTACCACACTCTACCCTCACTCTACTCTCACTCTACCCTCACTCTACCCTCACTCTACCCACACTCTACCCTCACTCTACCCACACTCTATCACACTCCACCCTCACTCCACCCTCACTCTATCCTCACTCTATCCTCACTCTACCCTCACTCCACCACACTCTACCACACTCTACCACACTCTACCCTCACTCTACCACTCTCTACCCTCACTCTATCGTCACTCTACCACACTCTACCCTCACTCTACCCTCACTCCACCACACTCTACCCTCACTCTAACACACTCTACCCTCACTCTACCACACTCTACCCTCACTCTGCTACTCACTCTACCCTCACTCTACCCTCACTCTACCACACTCTACCCTCACTCTACCACACTCTACCCTCACTCTACCCTCACTCTACCACACTCTACCCTCACTCTACCACACTCTACCCTCACTCTCCCACACTCTACCCTCACTCTACGACACTCTACCCTCACTCTACCACACTCTACCCTCACTCTCCCACACTCTACCCTCACTCTACCACACTCTACCCTCACTCTACCACACTCTACCCTCACTCTACCACACTCTACCCTCACTCTACCACACTCTACCCTCACTCTACCCTCACTCTACCCTCACTCTACCACTCTCTACCCTCACTCTACCACACTCTACCCTCACTCTACCCTCACTCTACCTTCACTCTACCACTCTCTACCCTCACTCTACCCTCACTCTACCACTCTACCCTCACTCTACCGTCACTCTACCACACTCTACCCTCACTCTACCCTCACTCCACCACACTCTACCCTCACTCTACCCTCACTCTACCACACTCTACCCTCACTCTACCCTCACTCTGCTACTCACTCTACCCTCACTCTACCTTCACTCTACCCTCACTCTACCCTCACTCTGCTACTCACTCTACCCTCACTCTACCCTCACTCAACCACACTCTACCCTCACTCTACCACACTCTACCCTCACTCTACCCTCACTCCACCACACTCTGCTACTCACGCTATCCTCACTCTACCCTCACTCTACCACACTCTCCCCTCACTCTACCACACTCTACCCTCACTCTACTCTCACTCTACCACTCACTCTACCCTCACTCTACCCTCACTCTACCACACTCTACCCTCACTCTACCCTCACTCCACCCTCACTCTACCACTCACTCTACCCTCACTCTACCACTCACTCTACCCTCACTCTACCCTCACTCTACCACACTCTACCCTCACTCCACCCTCACTCTACCACTCTACCACACTCTACCACACTCTACCCTCACTCTACCCACACTCTACCCCACTCCACCCTCACTCCACCCTCACTCTACCACACTCTATCCTCACTCTACCCTCACTCCACCACACTCTACCACACTCTACCCTCACTCTACCACACTCTAGCTCACTCTGCCCTCACTTTACCACACTCTACCTCACTCTACCATGCTCTACACTCACTCTACCCTCACTCTACCTCACTGTACCATGCTCTACCCTCACTCTACCTCACTCTACCATGCTCTACACTCACTCTACCCTCACTCTACCTCACTGTACCATGCTCTACACTCACTCTACCCTCACTCTACCTCACTGTACCATGCTCTACCCTCACTCTACCCTCACTTTCCCCTCACTACACTTAGTGCAGTTTCTGCAGGATGAACATCGTCACAAATCAGGTAAACTTAAATGAGTTCTAAAAGAAGGCTGATTATTTTTCCTTATATCAGAAGAATTAGAAGCTCTTTGGGTGGATTTCACACAGTTGGCCAGACTTTACTCAGGCAGTGTTTGTAGTGCTGAGAGGTGCAGAGTTTGCTGTGAGCCTGAAGAACTGAAAAAGGTTGTTTTGACTGTGAAAAATAGTTCAGTCCTTCTTGGTCAAATTCAGAAGCATGTTTAAAGCCCTTTTAGTGGAACTACAAACCATGTAAGCAAATTATGTTCTGAACCACGGTTTGTGGATCATAATGGGTTTAAAAGTCTGAAAGGTCTGCAAGCTACCTTTTAAAATTATATATTTTGTTAACTTTTATTATAGTGTAGTTCTCATATCAGCAGCTAGTTTGATAAACAAACTACTTTTCACTACCAGAGTAGAAGCATCTCTTATTATCGTTAATTAACTCCTGAAGACAGAGCTCTTTAAAGAGCACTTACTCTCCTAACACCTCTAACTAACTACCTTCTACTACCAGATCAGGAGAATCTCTCACTATCTTTAATAAACTCCTGAAGACTGAGCTCTTCAAAGAGCACTTACTCTCCTAACACCTCTAACTAACTACCTTCTACTACCAGATCAGGAGAATCTCTCACTATCTTTAATAAACTCCTGAAGACTGAGCTCTTCAAAGAGCACTTACTCTCCTAACACCTCTAACACACTAACTACCTTCTACTACCAGATCAGGATCTTTAATAAACTCCTGAAGACAGAGCTCTTTAAACACCTCTAACTAAGTAACTACTTCTAACCTCATTCCCCTCTTCCCCTCCTTTACTCCTCTATCCACTATTCCCCTTTGGCCTCCTTGGCTCTGCAGTGCTGTGATAGTGAAGTTTAGTCTACACATTGTGTGCATACATTATAATCGATCTATTATTTTGCATATATACATTTTATTCAGGCCTCGTCTCTCTTTAATCCAGCCTTTCTGGTGCACCAGTATGTACAGGACGAGGAACACGATTAGCTGAGAAGATCTTTATTAATCTGGTTTATTTCACGACTGCAGTCCTCTCGACCGCGGCATGCATGACTGATCTGAAAGCTCTGCGTAGGTTCTAGCGGGAAACTCGAAATCACGCCACTTTTCTCAGCCAATCACCAAATCCCACCTGTCCTTAAAAGACCTCCCTCATACCTGTTCTCCCCTGCTTGCAGACGCTGACATACGTTTTCGGGCGCCGGTCGTTGCCGCGTGGCTTCATGGTGTTTCTGCCATTTGTCATTGCCTGCTCTCAGTTTGCCCGTCTGCGTGGCTGCTCGTTCGTAGTTGGCTCGATTTCCTGCTCGTAGGATCCATGTTGGTTTGTATTGCTCTCTGTTCTGTCGCTGGCGTTTTGGTTGGATCCTCGCTGTGTTTGCTGTTGGCGGTCTGGGTTCCTGTTTTGCTGGATCACGTGACCGTGTCGCGCTTGCCTTCGAGGCTTGCTGCTCCGATGCTTTGTCTCGGCTCGCAGCCGTGTGCTGAATCGTGCTGGTTGTTTCGGCTCAGTGTCGATTCTGTGGCGTTCTGGTCTAGTGCTGAGGCTTTTCTCGGCGGTGTTCGGATAGTTGCTTGGTGTTTCTGCGTTTTCCACGGCTCTGTCCGGTGCCTGTGGCTGAGTTTGTACGCTTCGCTCAAGAAGTCTGGGCTGGATGGCTGTTTTTAAACCCGCTCCTGCTGGCACCCGATAGTTTTAGCCCCGCGCCCGCCCTCCGTTTTTTACGTTTCTGCCGCTTCGCACGCCTGCTTGTGTTGCTTACGTTTAGTGCTCGAAATTAACTTGGGTTTTTTATTGAACCAGCAATGTGGCGCTGATAGCCTGCTCCCTTCCTACTGTCCACTCACACACGCCCACGCCTCTGTGGAGCTGACCCTTCAGGCACTGCTTGCAAAGTGTTTCGTTCATGCAGCACCACAACCTAATTTGATCGATGATAAATAAACTTAGTGTACTTGGTTAATCCTCGTTCGTTGTGATCTCATTCTCGCGACGCTCCTATGGTTCGTTTATCGGTCTTGGGCTTTACTGTTGCTGAATGTTATTGATGTGTCGTTCGCGATCGATCCGGCTCAGGAGCCGACTCTTCGAAGTCACCTATTGGGACCGGCTCTATTATGGGTGCCGTTTTCTCCATTTTATATACCTTCGTATTTTACACATTAATTTAGAAGCACTGTATTTGATATTTGTATTGTGGCATTTTTTTGTTATGGGGCTGCTTTAATATTTTTTGTATTGGGTGATTTGTATTGACTGTTTCATTTGTTTTAAGTTATTTTGTCGAAGTGGCGCTATTTTGTAAATTTCATAATTGGTTGTAATACGTTTTTTGTTATAAAGCATTGTTATGCAGCTGTTTTGTTCGTCGCAAGTGCCTATTGCGCTGCTTCTTATCTCGGACCATACCCGTTCAATTGCTTTTCTGTACTCGCTTTCTGCGCTGCCTATTATCTCGGGCCGTGCCCGCTCTAATGCTTTAATGACTCGCTGTCCGTGTTGTTTACCTCGGGCCGTGCCCGCTCTAATGATTTGCTGTACTCGCAGCCCGCGTTGTTTCTTATCTCGGGCCGTGCCCGCTCTAATGGTTTACTGTACTCGCAGTCCGCGTTGTTTATTATCTCGGGCCGTGCCCGCTCTAATGCTTTAATGACTCGCTGTCCGCGTTGTTTACCTCGGGCCGTGCCCGCTCTAATGCTTTAATGACTCGCTGTCCGCGTTGTTTACCTCGGGCCGTGCCCGCTCTAATGATTTGCTGTACTCGCAGCCCGCGTTGTTTCTTATCTCGGGCCGTGCCCGCTCTAATGGTTTACTGTACTCGCAGTCCGCGTTGTTTATTATCTCGGGCCGTGCCCGCTCTAATGGTTTACTGTACTCGCAGTCCGCGTTGTTCATAATCTGGGGCCGTGCCCGCTCTGTAATGCTTTAATGGCTCGCAGTCTGCGCGGTTTCTTATCTCGGGCCGTGCCCGCTTTAATGGTTTGCTATACTCGCAGTCCGCATCGTTTATATTCTCGGGCCGTGCCCGCTCTAATGCTTTGCCGTACTCGCAGTCCGCGTGGTTTATTATCTCGGGCCGTGCCAGCTCTGATGCTTTACCGTACTCGCAGTCCGCGTAGTTTATCTCCCGTGCCCGCTCTAATGCTTTACTGGCTCGCAGTCCGCGTGGTTTATTATCTCGGGCCGTGCCAGCTCTAATGCTTTACCGTACTCGCAGTTCGCGTTGTTTATTGTCTCGGGCGTGCCCGCTCTAATGCGTTACCGTACTCGCAGTTCGCGTTGTTTATTGTCTCGGGCGTGCCCACTCTAATGCTTTACCGTACTCGCAGTTCGCGTTGTTTATTGTCTCGGGCCGTGCCCGCTCTAATGCTTTACTGTACTCGCTGTCCGCGTTGTTTATTGTCTCAGGCCGTGCCCGCTCCGCTGCTTGATTGGACTCGTGTCCGATGCTGCTTGTATGTACAGTACTGCACAGGTTCTCGATTACGTGATTCGTGGACTGCACTGACTCCGTACCTGGTCTAATTCTGGTGATTTGCTGCCTTTTATTGGGTTAATTTTGTGTTGCCTGTGCTATGTTTTGTTTCATGATTGGCATGTACCTTTCTTGCAGAAATTCTACTTTTACGATTCCGTGTTTTAACATATTCATCAACGCCGTGGGCAGCGGTTGCTATTGCCTTAGAACTTTTTTAGTGGCCGAAGTTTTGCGCATTTACCGATCACGGGTTGCTTTGACATACTGCTGTGCAAATTCCATGCCTCAATGTTAAGTATCCGATCCGGTTTGTCGTTGCTTTATGTCTTATGGTTTGTGCTGATGTTAATTTCCCTGGTCCTTTGGTTTTGGGGGTGTTCTCCAAGGACAGTCTGTCCTTGGTTCTGCATTTGGTGCTTCCTGACATTTGTTTTGACATTAATTTCGCTTCCCCTGTTATATTTGCTTTGTTCGCATCATGACTTACAAGGTGTCTAATAACAATCATCAGTAAAATGTTATAGCAGTCAATGATAATGGAAAGTTTAATTCTCGGGCCGTGCCCGCCCTAATACCCACTGGACTCGTAGTCAGCGCTGCTGCGATCACGGGCCGTGCCCGCTCTATTAACCTGACTCGTAGTCCGCGCTGCTGCGATCGCGGGCCGTGCCCGCTCCATTAACCCTGGACTCGTAGTCCGCGCTGCTGCGATCGCGGGCCGTGCCCGCTCTAATAACCACTGGACTCGTAGTCCGCGCTGCTGCGATCGCGGGCCGTGCCCGCTCTATTAACCCTGGACTCGTAGTCCGCGCTGCTGCGATCGCGGGCCGTGCCCGCTCTAATAACCACTGGACTCGTAGTCCGCGCTGCAGCGATCGCGGGCTGTGCCCGCTCTAATAACCACTGGACTCGTAGTCCGCGCTGCTGCGATCGCGGGCTGTGCCCGCTCTAATAACCACTGGACTCGTAGTCCGCGCTGCAGCGATCGCGGGCTGTGCCCGCTCTAATAACCACTGGACTCGTAGTCCGCGCTGCTGCGATCGCGGGCAGTGCCCGCTCTAAATACCCACTGGACTCGTAGTCCGCGCTGCTGCAGTCGCGAGCCGTGCTCGCTCTTATACCCTCACCCATCTTGTTCGGGATACCTGATGTTTGAGTAAGTAATTTATGTACATATATATCTATTTATTTATATATCTATTTAATATATCTATTTAATTGCAAACAACTGGAGGCGGTTGTAAGATTTTTATACAGACGTCAAATGAATATACTGTTATAACGTACTGCCACGACAGCTCGCGCTCGCTCAAATATCCTACTCCTTATGCTCCTAGATATCAACACGGGCCGTGCCCGTTCCTATGCTCATAGACTCATAGTTTGAGTTTTTTCTGCACAGCGGGCCGTGCCCGCTCTTATTCCCTTTGGACTCGTAGTCCGCGTTTTGCTACGACGGCGTCCAAAAGTTGTGCCCCTCAAAGGCTTAATGTATTGTTAGTCCGCAGTGTTTTCTCATGCTGATCACGTCAACGTTACGCTTATCATACGCTTCTAAAATAGCCTCAAGCAGTGTATACAAGTACTTTGTATACAACGAACCTAATAAATGTATGCTATCAAAACATGAGCGCAACTACTGTAATACACACGTACTCAGCAAATAACACTTTAATCTTGAACGCCTTATTCAAGCTTGTTTATAACTGTTTTCCTTCCAGAATACGTGAACCAGGTAAAGGATCTTCTTGTGGGTAATTATATCTTTTTATATTTTTGGGGATAGGCTCCGCCCCCGCCGTACAAGTACGGCAGGATCTGCGAGGTTCCAGACGCTGCGGACCTGGGCTTCGACGGGGCTTTCGCCAAAGACTCTATATACACTATATTCACTATTACTAATTGTCATACGTGTTTATTGGGATTAAATCTTTCTTGCTGCACTTTGTTTCTAGAGTTTTCCTGCTAGAACTGAAAGCTCTGCGTAGGTTCTAGCGGGAAACTCGAAATCACGCCACTTTTCTCAGCCAATCACCAACTCCCACCTGTCCTTAAAAGACCTCCCTCATACCTGTTCTCCCCTGCTTGCAGACGCTGACATACGTTTTCACCCTCCTCCTTCCCCACCGCCTCCAGTTCGGTCCCGCCGGTTGCCCAGGGGATAGGCTCCGCCCCCGCCGTACAAGTACGGCAGGATCTGCGAGGTTCCAGACGCTGCGGACCTGGGCTTCGACGGGGCTTTCGCCAAAGACTCTATATACACTATATTCACTATTACTAATTGTCATACGTGTTTATTGGGATTAAATCTTTCTTGCTGCACTTTGTTTCTAGAGTTTTCCTGCTAGAACCTGCTTTAATAGAACAGAAATGGTATGTTTTTCGCACGTCCTCGTGTGTGCTCGTGACATTGAGCAGATTGCATAGGTCAGTGCAATCACAGAACGACAACTGTGTCTCAACCTCCTCTAAAAATAAAGTAAACATACTGTACGTGGAACAAAGCCAGCATGGAGAAACGGGGCCTCGTCTCCTTCATTATTAACGGTCCTTTCTACAGGTATTACTGACGTTCAGTTATACACTCAGTTACGTCACAGGCAGATACAGGGCCTTACAAAAGTAGTCTGCTCCCTTTTTTAACCTTTTGCCACATTTCAGGCTTCAAACATAAAGATATATGATTGTAACAAGTTGGACATAATCATGAAGTGAAACTTAATTTATTGGATATTTTAACGTTTTTTTAGAAAACTCTCTCTAATAGGAGCTTTTTTGTTGTTGGTGAAGAAGGAGACATTTATACACATATCAGTGAGCGCATGTGAGGCGGCGTTTCAGGGACAGATTTGTTTACATTACACACAGATACAGATTACGTAAAAATAACTAAATCCACTCTGAGCAAAAAATCTGATTTGAGCAATGTAATGTGAACGTAGCCTTTGATACAGGGTTACAGTGCTATGAGTTCACATGTATCAGAGGAAGAATGTGCGCATCACTAGATAGATAGATAGATACTTTATTGATCCCCGGGGGGGAATTCTTGACAGGGGGAGTCCTAATGAGTGGGTTGGGTAATTGGCTGTGTAAATTGGGGAGAAAATGGGAAAAATTAGAAATAAAAAAAGGAAAAAAGCATATATAACCTCTCTTCTTCATCTATAATGTCTACCCTCAAATATTATTAAAAACCACATATTCACAATAGGCTCTTATTATATTTAAGTGTTTACATACATCATTCAAGTCATTAAAAAAAGAGGAAATCATTTTTATATGGACTTTTATTATGAGAGCGCCGCTATTGCAATATCTGGCAGTGTAATTGTAGTTTGTATTACAGAGATATAATGACCTTCTCAAAACTACCCCCCCCCCCCCACCCACCTCTCACCACAGCCTTATTATCCTGGATGCTGCAGCAGAGCGCAGGCTGGCTAATGTTCTTCATTTCAGCCTCTTTCACGGGTTGATGCATTTTTAACAGCGATGCTGGATAGGTGAGGAGATCCCCACTGAGAGGGTCAGAGCGTGTACACACACACACACACACACACACACACACTCCTCTCTGTCACACTCTCTTTGTTATCTAATGACAGAGCAGAAGCTTCATGGCTTTAACCCTTTGAAGTTCCAGGCCTGTACTGAACCCCGGCTGTAATTTCATCAGACTGATACCTCCATTAAACTGCTGCAGAAACTGTGAGAGATTTTAATTATGATCTGAGTTTGATGGACAGTTTTTATTGTGTGTAGAAAGAAAATAATATTAGTCAGTTTCGTGTTTTGGTATTTGTGTGCATTGTTCTCAGACTGAAAATAGAACAAACACAGAAAGATGAGGAAGATCAAGGAGAAGAGAAAAAGAGGGAGCAGTGAAAGAGTGAAATGTACAAAAAAATAAATCGTACTTAACCGATCGCTATCAGTTTGTGAGGATAAATGATATGTCTTCCAGTTATACCAAGGTAAGATATGGAATTCCACAAGGCTCTATATTAGGACCGTTATTATTTACATTATATATGCTCCCACTGAGCAAAGTTATTAGAAAACATGATGTGAATTTTCATTGTTATGCGGATGACACGCAGCTCTTCATATCAGCCAAACCTGATGACAGAGTGAGATTAAAGAAAATTGAGGATTGTGTAGAAGATGTAAAATCATGGATGTCGCACAACTTCCTCCTATTAAATTGTGATAAAACAGAAGTTCTCCTATTAGGCCCCAAAGCTGCTAGAAATAAATTATCAGACTTAATGCTAAATCTGGCTGACTTCTCAGCCACCCCTGGTTCAGCAGCTAAAAACCTTGGAGTTATCATAGATTCAGATCTAGCATTCGATAAACACATATCTAATGTTACTAGAACAGCTTTTCTACACCTCCGTAACATCGCCAAGCTAAGAAATGCCCTATCACTGCATGACGCAGAAAAATTAGTACATGCCTTTATTACCTCAAGGCTAGATTATTGTAATGCGCTACTGTCTGGATGTTCCGGCAGTAACTTAAATAAACTTCAGCTAGTTCAAAATGCTGCAGCCAGGGTCCTTACTAAAACGAGAAAATTTGACCATATTAGTCCAGTCCTGTCAGCACTGCACTGGCTTCCAGTCAAATTCCGCATAGACTATAAAATTCTCCTGTTAACGTATAAAGCCCTACACGGACTCGCTCCTGAGTATTTACAAGACCTCATTTCCTGTTATGAACCACCGCGATTACTCAGATCTCAGGGTGCTGGTTTATTAGTAGTGCCTAAAATTCAGAGGAGCTCTGCAGGAGGAAGAGCTTTCTCTTATAAAGCGCCTCAACTCTGGAATAATCTCCCCGAATATGTTCGGGACTCAGACACAGTCTCAATCTATCTATAAAGTATCTATCTATCTATCTATCTATCTATCTATCTATCTATCTATCTATCTATCTATCTATCTATCTATCTATCTATCTATCTATCTATCTAATCTTTAAGTCTAGACTGAAAACTTACTTGTTTAGTTTAGCTTTTGGTAATTAATGTTTTTCCCTTTAGATAAGGCTGCAGATTCAGGGGTTCATGGACAGAGGAAATTGTGGTAAACTGAGATGCTGGTGCTGCTGTTCTCCCACTGCACACGGTCACTCAGGTTTGTGGAGGGTGGAGTGGGTGGATGCCAGTGTTTCAGGGAGCCTCCATGTCTATGTTACCTTCTGGCTCTCTGCCTTTAGTTAGGCTGTTTTATTCAGTTCTGCCGGAGTCATTAGCCACACTCTGATAATGTTTTAATATTCTCTGTTTTACATAAATCCAGTCAAAACTAATTCCATCTCTCTGCCTTCCTCCGAGTTACTGACTGCCCACCTGTCTGACCCGATACCGAGGGATGTTGGACCCTCAGGCTCTCATGTCCTCTGTCTGGCCAGACTGGAAGTTTCTGAAGTCAGCTCTTCTCCATCCACCACCACAGATCAGCTGCTCATCATCCATCTTACTCTATAAGCCATTAGTGGAGCTGCTATACACCTGAATATATAAAACCTATGTGGATGTATGAAAGACTTTTTAAATTTTAATTTAAAAGCCGTTTGACCAGTGGTAGGATGGTCCCCCCTTTAATGTGAGTCTTGGTCCTCCCAAGGTTTCTTCCTCCTCCTGCAGCTCTGAGGGAGTTTTTCACTGGGGGTTCTGTATTATGTATTTACTATGTTTAATGTTTTGCCTGATTCTTTGTCCTGTAATCATGTTTCTGTAAAGCTGCTTTGTGCCAACACCTGTTGTAAAAAGCGCTATACAAATAAATTTGATTTGATTTGATTTGAAATAAAATGACAGAGCAAGAGAGAACATAAATCTCTCACCTTTAAGGTCATTTTGGCCAGAAGCTCCTGCAGGTCCATGATGCCCTGCACCAGGCTGAGGAAATCACTGCAGGTCGGGCAAGCTCAAAGGAGTAAACAGAGTGTAGAGAGAGAGAGAGAGAGAGAGAGAGAGAGAGGTTGTTAGAGATGAGGGTCATGTCACTCCTGACTCCTCCTGTGCACAGCAGCAGTAAATGGGCCGAGCTCTTTCTTCTCTTTCAGCACATTTCTGATCCCGGCCTCGGCACTCAGACGCACCTCTGAGAATGCGTCACTTTACCGTGTCTGGGTTCAGCCCTGAAACAGCCTCGATCACAGGAGCAGCTGAATTCTTCATACACTCACTCTCCACAGGACACACTGACTTACAATGGAAATACTGAGCAATCAAAATGCATGTATTAAAAAAACTGTTCAAAATAAATAAAATTACAGAATGATTCAGTTTCCTGCACAGGGATTAACCCTAGTCTGATTATGTTATTTATTAATGGAAATATCCATGCTGTGCCATCCAACAGCCTTAGTCCCTGTCTTTAAGGGCGTTTTCACACCAGCACTATTTGGTCTGGTTTAAACAGACTCTGGTTCGTTTGTAATCATAGTGTGGTTCGATTGAGCAGGAGTGAAAACAGTAAACGCACTCTGGTGCGGATCAAACCGGACCAAGACTAGTTAGAGGAGGTCTGCTTCATGCTGTTTACACGGGGCGTTTGCTCTGCGTTCACTATTTGCAGCTGTGCGACTCCATAATGTCAGCTTGTGCATCATTCACACAAAATCTAAGATATTATTGCAGACAACATGTATCGCACACCCCTCCTAGAAATCTGAGTATCGTATTGCATTTAGTCACAACTTCTAATACTAGATTAATTAATAAGCTTCGCCATGTCTTCACAACAGTAGATTTGAAGCTTTAGCTGATTGATGAACTTGTTAATGGTTTCTAATTTTTAATCTTTAAAAAGATCAGGAAAATCCCGGGGTCTACTGTACTCTCAGGTGTACACCTGAGAACAGGTACTGGAGAACTGGACTCTTTTCTAAAGAAATGGTAATGGTGCGCTACAATAGGATAACACATTCTGAGAGTCCTATTCAGACTGCTGAGCTTCTACAGCGCTCACAGCGCCGCTCGCTGTTCTGCTGCATTTTACACTACTGTGTGTGTTTAGCAGGCCAGGAGAAATGAATTGGTTAAGGGAGAGGACTGCAGAGCGAACACCAACAAATAACACTCGGATTTCCATTTCAGAAAATAAACCCTTTTTCAGCACAGCCTCATTTGAATTCCAGGACAGAGCTGTGCACCTTTAGCCGCGTGTGGTGATAATTACTGCTCTGCAGCCTCTGACGAGTGAATTCCCATTAAAAGTCAGTCCCATAAACGCGGGGTACGCCAAATTACAGATAGTGGAAAAATACAGGTTTGTAATTGACATAAAATTGAATTTCACTTACTGCGATTGAGGTTGGGACACTGCATGATGTAACCATTCGGTGCGAAAACAAATTTGACATCTTGCATGATGCCCTGCAGAGAGAGAGAGACAGACAGACAGACAGACAGAGAGATAATTATATAAGTCTCATTTCTGCACCTTTAACATCCATGTAGGATGTTATGAATCAGCTGATCACCACAGCACTTCATTCTTCATTACTGTATGATGATTACAGTACAAAAAGAGCTTTCAATATTCTAAATAAACTCTGATTCTCCATTCCATCTGATACACTGTGTACATTTCAATAGCAGAGTGTAACTGCTGCATCATTTAAGGTGGAATGGAGAGTTCGAGTAAACCTTCGAGGACAACCTGAGGTGTGTTTTTAAGGAACTTGTTGTTGAATGGTCCGGCAAGTCAGGTTATAAGATATTTAACACAACATAAAATAAAATAGAGATAATTTAACATTTAATAAGAAGTTGCTACCAGACCAATGACTGTATGTAGTCAGACTTGTCTACACATTAGGTAGACCTGATCCCTCCTCCCCAGTATGTGTTTAAAAAAATAGATTTTTAAAATTTAAATCAATATTAATTTGAATGACCTGATTAATATAAACCCAAATCGATCTTTAGAATTAGTTCATTTTTCCTGTATAAGTTTTCTCTCTTTACATTATTCATTTAGCTTGTTGTGTTTTTATCATCACTATGCTTACTGTATTATCACATCTTATCTAGTGGTTATGGGTAAATGTCACACTTTTATTCACAAATAAATAAGAAATGTATGAAGCATGTCATGTTTTTGTTTTGTGTAACTGAAACGTCAGTATATACATCTATACAGCGCTGTTAAAAATGATTCCGGCTCTTGAGTAAGGTGGCCATTCCACACCTGTATAGAGATGTGAAGCACGGTGTCACAATTAACTAAGCTACATTAAACTATATATAAAAAGAATGTAACTCTTGTGTTAAGTCTATATAATATAAACACTAATATTTTAATAATATAAGTTTGAGTGCTCCTTGTATCATTACAACATTTCATTATCAAACTACAATTTTTATTGAAACTGAAGTTTCCCTAAATGAATCGATTTTGAATCGAATCAGGACCTTGTAAATCGGAATCAAATTGAACTGGGAAATCAGTGACGATACCCACCCCTACTCCCCAGTACACAGTTTATCCAGTAAGTGTAATGTTTATCCAGCATGTATAACTACACTAACAGTAGCTGAGTAGCGTTACTTAGCAACACATTACTCTAATCTGACCATTTATACAGTAACGAATAATCTAATGTTACTATTTCCAATCCAGTAATCAGATTAAAATTACTTAGATAGATAGATAGATAGATAGATAGATAGATAGATAGATAGATAGATAGATAGATAGATAGATAGATAGATAGATAGATAGATAGATACTTTATTGATCCCCGGGGGGAAATTCTTGGCATCCAGCAGCAGGTTACACAATACACAAAGTTAAAAAAGATAAAATATAAAATATAAAGATACATATAAATACAATCAAATAAGAAATAGAATATACAGTGTAAATGTACAGTCTTCTTGTGTGTGTGTAATGGAGATGGAGAATGGAGGTAGTGCAGTTGAACACAATAGACAGTGAACACCAGTTGATGTGCATAATGTGAGGATAACTGATGTCAGCCAAACAGAAAGTGCAAATACACAGTTATATAATAATTTAAATTTAGCAGTGCAAAAGATACGTAAACAGTAGATGAATTAACTAGTGAATGAACTACTAGTGCAAAATATGGTAGAACTATAAAAAGTGTTCTAGGCATCAGCAAGTCTGAGAGTGTGTCCATAGCTGGGGGTGTGTCCATGGTGTGGCCAGAGTGGCCGGAATGAAAAAGTTTCACAGAGTCTTTAGTTTGCTGTGCTGAGAGGAGTTGAACAGTCTTATGGCCTGAGGAACAAAAGACTTTCGGAGTCTGTCTGTGGAGCAGGACTGGGACAGCAGTCTGCCGCTGAATGAGCTCCTCTGCCTGGTGATGGTGCTGTGCAGAGGGTGGTGAACATTGTCCATGATGTTCAGCAGCTTGCTGAGGGCTCTCCTCTCTGCCAGTGGTGTTAAGGACTCCAGCTCTAATCCCAGCACAGAACCAGCTTTCCTCACCAGCCTGTCCAGTCGTCCAGCATCCCTCTTGCTGATGCTGCCTCCCCAACACACAACAGTGTAAAAGAGGACGCTGGCTACCACAGACTGGTAGAACACCAGGAGGAGTTTCTGGCAGATGTTGAAAGCCCTGAGCCTTCTGAGGAAGTACAGTCTGCTCTGGGCCTTCCTGTAGAAGGAGTCAGTGTTCACTGACCAGTCCAGCCTGTCGTCCAGGTGCACACCAAGGTATTTGTAGGATTTGACCACCTCCACGTCGACCCCCTCGATGGAGATTGGCCGCTGAGCAGAGGGCCTGGACCTCCTGAAGTCTATGCACATCTCCTTGGTTTTGGAGATGTTCAGCTGCAGATGGTTCATCTTGCACCACACCACAAAATCCTCAACCAGGTTTCTGTACTCCCTCTCATCATCATTACGCACACACCCCACAATTGCAGTGTCGTCAGAGAACTTCTGCATGTGGCATGACTCCGAGTGGTATTTGAAGTCTGATGTGTACAGTGTGAACAGGACTGGAGAGAGAACAGTCCCCTGTGGTGCTCCTGTGCTGCTGATCACTGTATCAGAGGAGCAGTCCCTGATCCTGACATGTTGTGGTCTCCCAGTAAGGTAGTCAGTGATCCAGGTGACCAGGTGCATATCCACCTCCATCTTCATCAGCTTGTCTCTCAGCAGTAGGGGCTGGATGGTGTTGAAGGCACTGGAGAAGTCGAAGAACATGACCCTCACAGCACCTCCTCCCTTGTCCAGATGAGAGTGAGCTCTGTGCAGGAGATAGAGGATGGCATCTTCCACTCCCACCTTTTCCCGGTACGCAAACTGCAGTGGGTCCTCAGCATGGTGGACCTGAGGTCTGAGTTGGTCCAGCAGCAGTCGCTCCATGGTCTTCATCACGTGAGATGTCAAAGCAACCGGCCTGTAGTCATTCAGCTCCTTCGGGTGTGCCTTCTTGGGAACAGGAATGAGACAGGTTGTCTTCCACGTGGCAGGAACTCTCCCTATACGCAGACTCAGGTTAAAAACATGTTGGAGGGGCTCACCCAGTTGAACAGCACATGCCTTGAGCATTCTGGGGCACACTCTGTCCGGGCCAGCTGCCTTCCTGGGGTGAAGTCTCCTCAGCTGTCTCCTGACCTGGTCAGCAGTAAAGGTTGGTGGACTGGAGGAGATGATTTGTCTGCCAGTTGATAGTGTTGATGGTGGTGATGATGAAGATGGTGGTGATGGTTATCAAAGTCTCTGGGCGTCAAGATATTAAAGCTAACAGTCCCTGATTTTATTTTAAGAATCAAGTAATCCTTAAAGTAATTAAATTACTTTAATCAGATTACTTTTTCACAGTAACTATGCTATCACTGCACCTAACAACTAATTAGAATACATTAGCCATTTTACATTATCATTTAAAATAAATGAATAACATTGTACAGGCGCTGCAGGCACATAACAGTATTAGACGTTATCCTGAAGTAATTTTTGACATCTGACGTCATGACCAACATTCAAACTGAAATTAACATCTATGGACGTTGGTGGCCAGCTGGGGAGTGTCCAATACGAACAGCACAACATCACATCATCAATACTGTAAAACTACAGAAGCTGAATAGAATCAGACATTTCAACCTCAAAAATCATGTAACTTTATTACACTGTATGAAGCCTGAAACTCTGTTTATACAGATATAGAGGAGTTATAAAGGAGAAAAAGTTACGTTTTTAACCACCTTCAGACAGCCTGTTACTGTTTTGGTTGAGTTGAGTATTTAATCATTTTATTTATTTTATTTCCTGTTTTATTTTTGGCTTTTTACCTTTGTATTTTACTAATTTAATCCTTTTATTATTCTATCTTCTGTTTTACATTTTATTTTATTTTCAGCATTTACTTTCTTTATAATGTTAGTGTTATTTTTAGCTACTTCCTTTTAAGTCCTCTTTTTTATTTGTGTTTATCTTTTATTATTCTTTAATTCTCTTTATCTTATTGTTTGGCATTTTACTCCACTTATCCTTTTATTCAGAATTATTTGATTTCTTCTTAATTAAATCTTTTATTGTTTTTTTTATTTTGTTTATGATACTCCTTATTTAAGCCAAACCTGATTTACTATATGATTTTAATTTAAATTTAAATGTTGTAAATGCTCGGGTGCATTAGAAATAATGGAAATAGTTATCTTTAATGTATAACTGAGTTAAAATAAAGATGGATTGATTGATTTATTGATTGAAACTCTCACTCTGATTGTGTTCACCTCAGATACTAAAATAAGACTTGTTTTAATTGGTGGAATTCCTCCTCAGGAGTAAGTGCAGTAATCTCGTGTTTGAGACACAGCAGCAGTGAGTCAGGCAGTATCAGAAGCACACAGTCAGGTGTGTGTAGCTGTGGATCTGAATCTTCTCTTGTGTTTAGGAGATCCTTCTCTCCTGCATACGCCACTCAATTACAGCCCAGGAGAAACACATTAGACTCTTCTTCACACTGATTATAACCCTGCGGCGTGCGGCACCACTTCATACAGGGAGAGGTGCGTTACATCCCTCAGAGGAAGAGACGCTGTAACAGGTTAATGAAGTGAGGGCGGGGCCGGCGTGATCCGTCTGTTCTGCACTTCAGCATTCTGCTTTCGCTCCTTCAGACCGACTGACCGCTAACTAAAGTCTAACGTGCGCTGAAACTGTTCATTTACTGTTTAAGTACAGCGTGGTTAGCAGCAGCACTAGTCACAACTAGCAACAGTGCTAGCTGCAGTTAGCAGCAGCGCTAGTTTTGGTTAGCAACAAAGCTAGCTGTGGTTAGCAGCAGCTCTAACTGCGGTTAGCAGCAGTGCTAGCCACAGTTAGCAGCAGCACTAGCAGCAGTTAGCAGCGGTTAGCACTTGTAAACACCACTTGACAGCACCAGACTGAGGAACCCTGAGTGTTCTGGTAACCCAGGGCTCTACCAGCTAGCGGTTTGTCACATGTAGCTTGTTTTAACACAGTAATCACACAGGCTACAGTCCAATATACTCTCCTCTAAACAGTGAAAGAGCTAGCACTGCAGTTAGCGGCTAATGCTAATACTGCTAATGCTAATACTACAGTCTCGGTGCTGAAAAATTAAACTGAAACTACTGTATAATGCTGCACTTCAGCAGAGTGACTTTACTGTTCATTACAACCTGACTGACTGATACATCATTTTTCCTCATACCCAGAAAATATTGCTTTTGTTTTTCAAATATTGCAACAATTTTCAGAAATCATTCACCCTTACTGAAAGGCCATGTTCCTACAAATGGGGTACATCAGGTAACTGCTGATTTATAATTTGGCCGCCAAGTGCTTTTGATTTGTGTGGTAATCGTCTGTTTTTATGATTCCCATCATAAACTCCCACCACCAGCCGGGCTGTTTTATTACCACACAGCTCGGCGTTATGAGGGGCATTATGTATTTCAGCTTAACAGCCACATCCACACGGCCGTTCTTTAGACCACTGATAAACCAGATAAAGCTGAAAGGTGACTGAGGAGAGAAGAATACATGAAAGAAGGAAAGAAAAAAGTATTCTTATGTTTACGACAAAAAGCCGAACAAAACTCACACAGAGAGAGAGGGAGGATAAGCGTAAGAGAAGAAGAGGGTAAACACTGAGAGAATGGGAGAAAGACACATAATAAATAAGAAGAGACTGACAGTGACCTGACATCTACAAAATACTCTTTTCATTTCTCTCCAATCCTCCTGTATAAACAACCAAATACAACAGTACTCCAGTATAACATACTTAGAGCAGAATTCCAGCAGAACTAAGATTTCTTTACAGTGGAGGTAAATGGAAATAGGCATCACAAATATAACCATTTTATTTACTCTCCAATCCCACCAGTGGCCCGACACCAGTCTTTGAGTTTCATGTGGAGTCTGAACAAAAATCCTGTTTTTTTAGGATAAAAACCTCATGATTCACATGTTTTAAAACCCTGAAAGACCCCAAATGATCTGATGGACCAGCGGCCCATAGTGAGAGCTATTATACACTAATGGAGAAAACATGGAACACTGGTGAACCTTTGCAGGAGTGATCGACTGACTGACATTATTCCAAAAGGGCATGGACGACTCATCCAGGAGGTCACAAAATAACCCAGAACAACATTTAAAAAACTGCAGGCCTCAGTTATAGTAATAATACATTTAAAATGTCTACAATCACACCATACTCACACCTAACACTAGATGTTAAGGTTTTTTTTGTGTTAAATTAGATATTTTTATGTTTTTTTGAACATATTGTAATTAAGGACTTAATGTTTTGAAAATAAATAAACAAATTAAGGCATTTTTGTTTTTAGCTTTTTTTATACTGTAGTCATTCCAATGTTTTGTTTCATTCACAACCACTGTAAACAAGTCTGCATATTTTCGTTCCATGAACAACAATTTCACTCCACCCCCGCCTCTAACATCTCCACTCATCTCATCTCAAAATATGATCAAATTTCCCATTTATTAAAGAATCTGTAAATTCAAGCCTGGATAAAACAGAGAGAACCCGTGAGCAGGTGCAGAACACTTTGGTCACACTCAAGAGCAGAAGGTAAGGAACGAGCTGAATTACTGTCATTTAGGATAATTAGCAGAAATTCATCTTTTCAGGTCTGAACTGGATGTACGAGACTCAAAAGTATTGAGCAGTTCTGGTTTCTGAATGCAGTTGTTCTGTTCTTTTCATCATCGTTTCAGACGCGAGGTTGAAGCTTACAATTGGCCTTTTACCTTCTGAATGGGATTAATACAGATCGTGCAGTCAATAACCTGCTCATTGTCGGCTTTATGAATGTATGAATGCTGCTCTCAACAGCTCTTTCAGCGGTACTAGACTCACTGTTATAAAACTCAACATATAATAATTTAGTCATTATACTTCACATGCATTATGCACTTTTATGTCAGTTTAGAGTTTGATCTTAAAGAAAAGTGGAAAAACGGATGTTTTGGAGAGAGAACAGCATCAAAATGTTGTGAACTTTTAAATTATATTATAAAATTAATATGATTATGTATCCTAATTCTGGGATACATTTAAAAAGTTTGAAAAATTCAACACCATAAAATCCGGCTTCCAAAAAGTGCTGGGATTATGAAGCATTTAGCACTTTGTTGAGTGCACAGCTGGCACTGAGGACACCAAGTGATGAAGTGTTCTAGGATCTATCCCCATATCATAACAGGACCTGCCTTCTGGACTTCTACTTGCTGATACAAGTCTGGAGGATGATTTTGTTTTTTCTCAGATCACACAGCATCCATTTCTTACTAGAAAGATCTGGAATACAGATCTGTCTGAAAACAAAGCACACTTACACTGTGTGCTGGTCCATCCCAGATGGATGCCACTTCTACCACTTTACCGGATTATAAGGCGCATTATGCACACTAGTAAGGAACATGGGTGTTGCCATTTTTTTCTTCTAATTCAGCAGGTCTCGTCGCTGGGTAATGATGGAGGCGTATCTAAGTTAAGTAAAGCTAAGCTAAGTAAACGAAAAAACTCAAATGAGCGCTAAATGTTAATCTACACCGAATTCTCTCCTGAATACTGTTTATTTGGGTGATAAAGTGCTTCCATTTATTTACAGTAAGCTTAGATTTCCACTAAGACTGGGCGCAAAAACCTTAGCATTAGCGGCTAACTGCTAGCGCTGTACTTCTGCAGAGTGGCTTTACTGCTCCTTAATACCTGACTGGTAGAATTCATACATAAGGCCCACCAGATTAAGGAGCACTGCTGATTTTTGGGAAAATTAAAGGATTTTAAGTGACACAGTGAGGAAAAATAAATCCTGTATTGAAGAAAAAGATGCATCAAGATGCATGATAATCATTTTATAGTCACATCGCAGCCTCTAAATCATAATCGAATCAAATCGCAAGATGCATAGAAATCGCCTTGCCCATGCGATTCTATCAGCTGTTGCTGTTCCGTCTGAGAAACTGGAGATAAAACATGTTTAAGATTAAACAAGTAGAAAAAGTTACAGAGGCAAAGCAACAAAGCTATTGTATAGCTATTATAAAAGCCCCACCCCCAAATGTAAGTGAGTTATATGTTGGACTCATCAGGGTTGTCAGCATTAGTCTCTCAGTGTGTAAAGATTCAGCTATTGTGAGGTTTTACCTTAAAGAGGCCATGCCTGTGACTGTGCTGCCCGAGCCAAACCCCACTGCCTGCAGTCAAGTCCATCTGAGGAGGGTCTATCACTCTCTCATATATCCTGCAAATCAAACACACAAACAAACAAATTCATATCTCATCAATTTAAAGCACAAAACATCTTTATATACTATTCAAACCCACGCCACGTGTGTTTAATTATACATACATACTGATCTGAAGTATAAAAATCATTACAGCAGAAAAACAATACACTTATTGCAGACATAAAAACACACACACACACACATTCTCTTTCTCCCTAGCATGCATTCCTCTCTCTCTCTTTCTCTCACACACACTCTATCTCTCTCGCATGCTCTCTATTATGCTCCATATAAGTGATTCTGAAGTGGCTTTAAATAATTACTGGCTGTACAGATGTGACAGAGATTAGTGGTGGTGGAGCAGTTAATGTTAAATCACGTTTAACTACACTTATCAGTGTTATCGCTGTTAAAAACCGCTTTAACCTTTTAGTTCTGACAGTAATGAGTAATAGTAGGAGAAATGTTAATGTGATAGGGGTGTACAGACCCTCTTCAGCCCTCTCTTACATCACTGTTAATACTCCTGAGATATTAGCTAAATACTGTATCTTTAAATCTACAATCACAGGTGATTTTATCTTAAACTGGGAAAGCACCTGACGGAACTGTGCGATATTCCTAATCTCCAAGAGCTGATCACTGATCCATCCAGACCAAGCCAGCCTTGATTTTAACCAATAGGAATGATAGAATCACAGGTTTTAGCAATCATTGGCACATCACGAGTATCACAGATACTCAAATTAAAGGCCCGATAAAAAAAGTAGAAAATTGATGGTTTGAATCCTGTTCATGCAGCATGCCTTTAGCTTCTAATTTAATAAAGAATCTGTAAATTCAAGTTTTCTAAGGTTCTTAACTCAGTGAAAAAAAGCCATTATCTTCATTAGGTTTAGAATTATACAAGCCCCCTTATGGTGGCTCAAAATTTCACACCTCCCTTATTGCTTCCCTCAACTTCAAAAATCAGTTTTACTGTGGTTCAGAAGTCTGCAGTCCCCCTCCTCTCACTAGGCAGAGGAGTATTTGCTGAGGACGTGTCTCTGCTTCGTATCTCGGACAGTAAGGAGATAAATGTGATGTTTTAGGGTGTTTTCACACAAACACTTTTTTGGTCTGGTTAAAACTGACTTGGGTTGGTTTGTACTTTTAGTGCGGTTTGATTGAGCAGGTGTAAAAACAGTAATCACACTCGGGTTTGGATCAAATGAACCGGATCGTGACCAGCTAGTAGAGGTGATCTCGGTCCGGTCACAAACAAACTCTGGAGCGGTTTGCTTATGGTGAAAACGTGACCCGGTCTCAATCCGGTTTAATCTAATATATTAGATAGATAATGCTAATTACCACAGCTATAAACAATCGCTGTCTCTGCTGCTCCATGCTAAGCGCTTTCACACTAAATGCTGCAAGTGCTGCATTCACTGCTAGCAGCTGTGCCTGCACTGCACGTCCTATTAAAAACAGTGTTTACTACGTGTTTGCAACAGTTCACAGAGTTGTATGGCTATGAGTAGTAAATGCAGCACAGACCACACGTGCATGGAACAGAGACAGTGTTTGTTCGTAGCTGTGGTAATAAGCGTTAGTATTAAAGCAGATTCACACTGCACACATATACACACTGAAACACAGAATCTTCTCGCTATATTTACTTTCTTGCTCCCGCGTCAGACTGCTCTGACCAATCAGAGGAGACAATGTGCTCACGTGGTTTATTGGTGCGCATTTTGGTGCATTTAGGTTTTATGCCTGTGTGAAACCAAACCAAACAGAGGGAGAAAACACTCCAAATAAACAAACTCATCAACTGATCCAGACGATAGAAACCAACTACAGGTATGAAAATGCCTTTCCTTTTTGGGAAAGAGTTTTGGATGTCAAAATCTCTCTCTTTCTTTCTCTCTCTCTCTCTCTCTCTCTCTCTCTCCATTCTTCAGGACTGAAGTTGTATAAAGTGCTGTTAAACTGGTGAGAGTTGAGTTTTATTATATCTCAGATGTTTTATCTCGTGTGTGTGTGTTATCTTCCTGAACCTGCAGCTCTGACAGTGCCAGAGTCTTCAGCTTGTCTCAGATACAACTCTTAACTGCTTCTAATGAAGCAAAGTTCACTGAGCTCACATAAAGATTTATAATCCACAAAAAGCTCCATTAAATACAGTCTCCAAAACTACATCTTTAAAATAACTGATCATTTTCCTGTTCGTGTGTGAACTAGAATGAGTGGGTGATTAGGCCAGAGAGGCAGTGCTGTACAGTGAGATGCATAAGGATATGTGAGGAAATGCTTTTGTTGGAGTAACTGTCTCTACACTCTAGGGAAGGGTAACTATTACATATTAAAGTACTGATATAAGGATCTTAAAACTTTACATTGAGTAGACTATGAACTCCACTATGAATTGTTTCATTAGCTCTGATCTGCGGCTGACTCCGCCCCTCTCGCACACTCACAGATGATCTGTTATAATTTAAGTGGTTTATGAGCTGCTCACAAGCTGTTTAATACACCTGCACTGGATTTAAGTTCACTGGACATTTGAGCAGGTATTCTGAGCTGGATTATTCACTGACACTGCAGTGGTTAGACAGGGTAAATTAACGTTAATTTCTTACTCTGAACCTGAGCTTTGATGTCTAGAACAGAGGGTTAGACAGTGTTTTTTAACTAGATTGCATGTAGTTTTCTTCACAGCATGAGTGTTAAAATCTTTTTTTTTTTGCTTCATTTTATTATTTTCTTTCCACCTAATCATCTAAACATCTGAGCCAAATAATTTCAGGTGCTGAAAATTCAGTGCATCCCCAGTCAGGATGCTGGATAAAATGTTCATCACTCCACCTGAGCCCCAAATACTCTCAAAAGTGCTCTAATCCTTATAATCTGTTCTACAGTTGGATTCTGCAGTCAAATATCCCACTGCACATGTAGTTTTGTGTCAGATCAGCAGATGTGAGTTAAAACACAAACATGAACTGCAATTTTAAGTGTTACTGATTTGTTTATATTAGTGACTTTTATTTTGACACAGTCTGTTTAATAATAATAATTTAATGTTAAAACATATTGTAATAGAAAATGTTTCCAAACTATTACAGTTAAACTCATGACAATTATTCTGCGGCTTACACATGTGCTATGATCACTATGTCCCATGGATTATTTGTTATTGTATAAAGTGGTGTTAAAAAGTGTTTTCCCCCTTCATAATCCATAGAAGAACATAGAAATTTAAATTTTAGTCAAAGATAACACAAAAAAACACAAAATTTATTTAAAGGTTATGAAGGTTTTATTCATCAAGGGAGAAAAAAACAGTCTAAACCTGTGGCCCTGTGTTTGCCTCACCAGTTAAAACACAACGTAACTGTGGTTTATCACACCTGAGTTTAATTTTTCCAGCCACACACAGGCCTGATTATTGCCACACCTGTTCTCAATCAAGACATCACTTAAATAGAACCTGCCAATAAAGAGAAGTAAACCAGAAGATACTCAAAAGCTCAACATCATGCCGAGATCCGAAGAAATTCAGGAACAAATGAGAAAGAAAGTCATTCAGATCTATCAGCCGGAAAAGGTTAAAAAGCCATTTCTAAAGTTTTGGCACTACAGCAAACCACAGTGAGAGCCGTCATCCACAAATGGCAAAAACGTGGAACAGTGGTGAACTTTCCCAAGAGTGTCCAGAAGCTCCGCCCACTTCTCTACAATACAGAGTTACTATATTCACTAATACCACTTTACTACAACTTTACTACTGTACACAACACAAGCCTTATGTTCACCATGACCAGAAGAAGCTCCGCCCACTTCTCTACTACAATACAGAGTTACTATATTCACTAATACCACTTTACTACAACTTTACTACTGTACACAACACAAGCCTTATGTTCACCATGACCAGAAGAAGCTCCGCCCACTTCTCTACTACAATACAGAGTTACTATATTCACTAATACCACTTTACTACAACTTTACTACTGTACACAACACAAGCCTTATGTTCACCATGAACAGAAGAAGCTCCGCCCACTTCTCTACTACAATACAGAGTTACTATATTCACTAATACCACTTTACTACAACTTTACTACTGTACACAACACAAGCCTTATGTTCACCATGTCCAGAAGAAGCTCCGCCCACTTCTCTACTACAATACAGTTACTATATTCACTAATACCACTTTACTACAACTTTACTACTGTACACAACACAAGCCTAATGTTCACCATGACCAGAAGAAGCTCCGCCCACTTCTCTACTACAATACAGAGTTACTATATTCACTAATACCACTTTACTACAACTTTACTACTGTACACAACACAAGCCTTATGTTCACCATGAACAGAAGAAGCTCCGCCCACTTCTCTACTACAATACAGAGTTACTATATTCACTAATACCACTTTACTACAACTTTACTACTGTACACAACACAAGCCTTATGTTCACCATGACCAGAAGAAGCTCCGCCCACTTCTCTACTACAATACAGAGTTACTATATTCACTAATACCACTTTACTACAACTTTACTACTGTACACAACACAAGCCTTATGTTCACCATGAACAGAAGAAGCTCCGCCCACTTCTCTACTACAATACAGTTACTATATTCACTAATACCACTTTACTACAACTTTACTACTGTACACAACACAAGCCTTATGTTCACCATGACCAGAAGAAGCTCCGCCCACTTCTCTACAATACAGAGTTACTATATTCACTAATACCACTTTACTACAACTTTACTACTGTACACAACACAAGCCTTATGTTCACCATGACCAGAAGAAGCTCCGCCCACTTCTCTACTACAATACAGAGTTACTATATTCACTAATACCACTTTACTACAACTTTACTACTGTACACAACACAAGCCTTATGTTCACCATGAACAGAAGAAGCTCCGCCCACTTCTCTACTAAAATACAGAGTTACTATATTCACTAATACCACTTTACTACAACTTTACTACTGTACACAACACAAGCCTTATGTTCACCATGACCAGAAGAAGCTCCGCCCACTTCTCTACTACAATACAGAGTTACTATATTCACTAATACCACTTTACTACAACTTTACTACTCTACACAACACAAGCCTTATGTTCACATGACCAGAAGAAGCTCCGCCCACTTCTCTACTACAATACAGAGTTACTATATTCACTAATACCACTTTACTACAACTTTACTACTCTACACAACACAAGCCTTATGTTCACCATGACCAGAAGAAGCTCCGCCCACTTCTCTACTACAATACAGTTACTATATTCACTAATACCACTTTACTACAACTTTACTACTCTACACAACACAAGCCTTATGTTCACATGACCAGAAGAAGCTCCGCCCACTTCTCTACTACAATACAGAGTTACTATATTCACTAATACCACTTTACTACAACTTTACTACTGTACACAACACAAGCTCCGCCCACTTCTCTACTACAATACAGAGTTACTATATTCACTAATACCACTTTACTACAGCTTTACTACTGTACACAACACAAGCCTTATGTTCACCATGACCAGAAGAAGCTCCGCCCACTTCTCTACTACAATACAGAGTTACTATATTCACTAATACCACTTTACTACAACTTTACTACTGTACACAACACAAGCCTTATGTTCACCATGACCAGAAGTGAGGGATGGACCATCACTACAGAAAATCCTGGATACAGATTTGCATTGCTGATTAAATTGTTTAGATGTTTTGAAAAACAATCCACATCATTGTTTAGATCTTAGTGATTAGTATCAATGGCCCCCAAAAAAATGAAAGAAAAGCTCTTGATCATGCAATTTTCATAATAACTGTAGTATACAGTCATATTGCCCAGTGCTTTTCACTCCTAACTGTACTCTACAGCACGTTCCTCCTGCCGGTCAGAGAGGTTAGAAATTACAGGTTCATGTCCATCTACCCTCGCCGTCATGCCTTCCCCTCTAATTACTAAAAAAACCAACCATCCACCACCGCCGTCCACTCCATCAACCTGGAGCTCTCAGCTCGTCTGTGCTGCCGGACGCTGATTTAAACTCTACCAGTCACTCTGCTCTCGCTCAGCTTCAGAGAATTTAATGATAAAGAACTAAGAGAGATCTCCAGTTCAGCAAAGACACTGCCAGCTCTGAGATATCTGAGAGAATACACATTACACTTAAAGCAGAGAGAGAGAGAGAGAGGAAAGGTGAGGGAGAGAGAGAGTAAGAGTTAGGCAGCTGTGGTGTGAAGTGCCTGCCAAAAGTGAGAAATAAAAAAAGATCTTCATCCTGTCCTGCCAGGCTGAGCAAGTTCTGCACTTTACAGTTATGATGCTGAATCTGATTACAATTATCCCGTATTGTCACGTCTGGTGCTGTTAGCTCCTCTGTCCCTTCCACACCCAGCTCTAACGGAGGTTCTCAGGTCAACAACTACACTACCCAGAATGCACCACCCGCTGACATCACGCACTCACCTGATCACGTGACACCTCACCTGCTTCCTCCAGGAAGTCCCAAATACTAATTACTGGCACTATAAAAGAGCACTCCACACAAACACCCACGCCGTGTATTGTAGGTTCTCCTCTTTACAAAGCGTTTCTATATCTCTTGTCTCAGTTTATCTCGTGTATGACCTTGCCTTTGTTTTTCTCGACGCCGATTATTGCCTTTGCCTCTGATATTGGATTACCTGTGTATTACCTGGACTGTGTTTTCACTACTGCCTCTTGGATTACCTCTGATATTGGACCTCTCGTGTATGAACTCTGGACTGTCTCTCGTTTATGGTATGGTTTTGTCTACATTGCTCCTGTTATTGGTTATTACCCATTTTTCTGTACCGACTGCGTTTTACATCTGTTTATTTTATAATAAACAAACTTTTATCAGTATCTGCACGTGTCTGCATTCTGTGCTAATCATGACAGAATATGCGGCCGTTCAAGATCAGATAACAGATACTGAGGCTATTAGATCTGGTTTAGCCAACCAGGGGAGGCTACTCGGTCAGCACCAGCAAACGCTCGCTGGTGTGACCCAAGCTGTTTCTGAGCTAGCCCGCCAACAAGCTACACAGCAGCAACAACTTTCTGAGCTGCTAGCTCACCTCAGAGGCTTAACTGAGCCTAGCCCTAGCCCGTTAGCTGCCCCCATTATGCCCAACACTAAATCCTCTGTGCCTGGTTTTTCTGTGTCTAAACCGGAGATTTTTGATGGGGATCCAGAAAAATGCAGCGGTTTCCTTTTGCAATGCTCTGTGTTTTTCAGTAATTCACCGCCCACAACCGATAATGCCAAGATCAGTTTTATTATCTCCCGACTTTCTGGTAAGGCACTCGAGTGGGCAACAGCTATTTGGGATGAAGTTTCTGGGGCTAGTTACACTGAATTTTTGACTATTTTTCGCTCAGTTTTCGATCATTCTCGCTATGGACAGTCTAATGGAGAACTTTTGCTGGCTCTTAAGCAAGGTCAGAAGCCGGAGGCTTCCTACGCTTTGGAGTTCCGCACTCTTGCAGCTGGTAGTGGATGGAATAACTCAGCTCTGCTTAACGTGTTCAGATGCAGACTCAACCCTGACATACAGGGGGAGTTAGCAGAGATGATTCGCTTACCTTGGATCAGCTCATCTCACTCTCTATTTGATTGGACCAACTTCTCTCGCGCCGCCCCAAGACCAGCTCCCGCACTCAACACACTCCTGTGACTCTGCCCCGCACCCCCACACCAGAGAAAGCTGTGCTGTCTGCCCCAGAGCCCATGGACATCCAGAAAACCCAGCTAACTCCAGAGGAGCGTCAGCGCCGGATCCGGCTTCGTTTGTGCCTTTATTGCGGGGAGGCTGGCTATTTCAAGGCTGAGTGTGGTCTCCTGACCCGACCTGTGAAAGAGCACTCCATGTTGCCTGATGGTATGCTCTCTGTCTCAGCGCTTGTAGATTCCGGGTCGGAAGGGAACTTCATCAGTCTGGACCTGGTTAAGGAGCATGGCGTACCCACCCGAGAACTTCTGCGTCCTTTATCCATTCATGCTGTGGACGGGAAGACGGTTCACTCCAAGCCAGTTACTCTGCAGACGCTACCCATCACCCTACAAGCCAGCGCTCTTCATTTTAAGGACCTGCCACTTTTCGTGCTTCCCAGCACCGAGCATCCTGTGATCCTGGGCATGCCATGGCTGAAAACCCACGATCCCACTGTCTCCTGGCGCGATGGGGATATCACGGTTTGGTCTTCTCACTGTCATAAGAACTGTTTGGCTTTGGATAGTCTTATCATTCAGTCCACTTCTGTGGAGAGCCATGAAGTTTCTGATTCCCCTGTGATTCCCGCTGAGTATTCAGATTTTTTAGAAGTGTTTAGCAAAGAGAACGCTACTAAATTACCTCCTCATCGCTCTTGTGACTGTGCCATCGACCTAGTGGAGGGTGCCACTCTACCCAAAGCTAGAGTTTACCCCCTCACTCTCGATGAGGAAAAGGCTATAAATGATTACGATCCCGAATCTTTAGCTCAGGGTTTCATTCGCCCGTCAAAGTCGCCAGTCGGTTCAGGTTTTTTCTTTGTTAAGAAAAAGGACGGGGGACTGAGACCCTGTATTGATTAACGAGGTTTAAATGCGATTACTAAGAAGTTTGCGTACCCATTGCCCCTCATTCCTTGCACTCTTGAGCAGCTGCGTAATGCCACCTATTTCACCAAGCTCGATCTACGTAGTGCGTATAATTTAATCCGCATTAGGGAGGGGGATGAGTGGAAAACTGCGTTTACTACTACTAATGGCCACTACGAATATTTAGTAATGAGTTATGGTCTCGCTAACGCCCCCGCAGTATTTCAGTCGTTTATGAACGACATTTTCCGAGACATGATTGGCAAATATGTCACCCTTTTTATTGATGACATATTAATTTATTCATCCGACCTTGAATCCCACGTGCAACACGTTCGCTCAGTTCTCCAAAAACTTCTGGAGAACGATCTCTATGCTAAAGCCGAGAAATGCGAGTTCCACCTTCAGAGAGTCGCATTTCTCGGCTATGTCATCAGCTCCCAGGGAGTTCTCATGGATGACTCGAAGGTAGACGCCGTAACTAGTTGGCCAGTTCCCCAATCCATCAAAGACCTCCAACATTTCTTAGGGTTTGCCAATTTTTACAGACGCTTCATACGTAACTTCAGCAGTATAGCTGCCCCTCTCACTGTGCTCACTAAGAATGCTACCAAGGTTCTTAAGTGGTCCCCTGAAGCCGACCAAGCGTTCCAGAAGTTAAAAACCGCTTTCGTCTCTGCCCCCGTTCTCATGCACCCTAAACCTGAACTACCATTTGTAGTCAAGGTTGACGCTTCCAATACTGGCGTAGGAGCAGTTCTCTCCCAACGCAGCGGTTCACCGCTTAACCTACATCCCATAGCCTTTTTCTCACGAAAAATGTCACCAGCAGAGCGTAACTATGGGATAGGGGATAGAGAGCTGTTGGCTGTCAAACTTGGTCTAGAGGAGTTGCGTCACTGGCTGGAAGGGGCTGCACATCCATTCTAACTGATCACAAGAACTTGGAATATCTCCGTACTGCTAAACGCCTAAACCCCCGTCAAGCTCGTTGGTCATTGTTTTTCTCTCGCTTCAATTTTTCTATCTCGTTTCGTCCAGGTAACCATAATACTGAGGCTGATGCTCTATCCCGAGTTTTCAGTTCCCCAGACGACACATGCCGCGCATGCAACTCATTGGCTGGGCACATGTTGCCCTTACTTCTGGTCACCTCTGTGTTACACGTACGCTACAACTGATCTCAGCTCGCTATTGGTGGGAAACCATGCGAGCTGACATACAATCTTTCGTAGTTTCATGTTCCGTCTGTGCACAATGCAAAACACCCAAAACCCTTCCAGCTGGTAAACTATGTCCTCTGCCTGTTCCTGAACGACCATGGTCGCACATTGCTGTAGATTTTGTTACAGATTTACCCGAATCTTAAGGTTACTCACAGTCATAGTCATAGACAGATTTTCTAGGGGAGTTAAATTTATCTCTTTTCCTGCACTACCTAATGCTCTTCAAACAGCTCAAGCTATTTATACACACATTTTCAGACATTTTGGGGTCCCGGAGGACATTCTGTCAGATAGAGGTCCTCAATTTACTTCCAGAGTTTGGAAATCCTTCTTTGAACACTTAGGTGTCCACGTTAGTCTCACTTCTGGGTTTCATCCCACTAGCAACGGGCAATGTGAAAGGGTCAATCAGGAATTAGGGAAATTTCTAAGGTTATACTGTTTTAAACATCCTTCTGATTGGTCGCCGTATCTTATTTGGGCTGAAATAGCCCAGAACTCTCTTATCAACTCCACATCTGGTCTCACTCCTTTTCAGTGCATTCTGGGTTACCAGCCTCCGTTGGCTCCGTGGACAGCGTCGTCTACTGAGATACCTGCTGTCGACGACTGGATGAAGCGGAGTGAGCAGGTGTGGGAGGAGACGCATCAACAAATTTCGGAGGTTTTACGCAAGTATAAGGAGCAGTCTGACAGACACCGAGGTACCACCCCCCAATACCAACCCGGAGACAGGGTGTGGTTGTCGACCCAGGATTGAGGTTTGAGGGGTCCTGTAGGAAACTGCTGCCTAGGTATATTGGCCCATTTAAAGTTTTGTCTCAGGTTAACGAGGTGACTTATACGATTGATTTGCCTGCTCAGTACAGAGTACATAACTCGTTCCATGTTTCTCTGCTCAAGCCTCTTGTCCCAGGTCCGCTTGCCGAGGGTGTTCCTGATGACGTGCCGCCCGCCGCAGTGGAGGGGGAGGATTCGTCTACCTATGCGGTTCGAGAGGTGCTGGATTCACGCAGGCGTGGCGGTGTGCTCCAGTACCTCATAGACTGGGAGGGTTACGGCCCTGAGGAGCGTTGCTGGGTTGCCGCCGGTGATGTGCTGGATCCTGCTCTACTGGCCGAATTTCATGCCCGTCACCCTGGTAAACCTGCTCCTAGACCCCGTGGGCGTCCTAAGCGCTCACTCTCTTCTTCGGCTCCGGTGCGTCGGGGTTCCCAGTCTCGCAACCCCCGCCTGTCCGGCACCTCGGTGGCTACGCCTGGTCCTCCCGCTGGTACTCCCTGCCCATCGGGTGGACATCGTCGTGGTCGTCCCCGTTCCGTCTCCGTTCCGACTCCCTCGGGGGGAGGTATTGTCACGTCTGGTGCTGTTAGCTCCTCTGTCCCTTCCACACCCAGCTCTAACGGAGGTTCTCAGGTCAACAACTACACTACCCAGAATGCACCACCCGCTGACATCACGCACACACCTGATCACGTGACACCTCACCTGCTTCCTCCAGGAAGTCCTGAATACTGATTACTGGCACTATAAAAGAGCACAACACAAACACCCACGCCGTGTATTGTAGGTTCTCCTCATTACAAAGCGTTCTATATCTCTTGTCTCAGTTTTTTTCCGTTTGTTTTTCTCGACGCTGATTATTGCCTTTGCCTCTGATATTGGATTACCTGTGTATTACCTGGACTGTGTTTTCACTACTGCCTCTTGGATTACCTCTGATATTGGACCTCTCGTGTATGAACTCTGGACTGTCTCTCGTTTATGGTATGGTTTTGTCTTCATTGCTCCTGTTATTGGTGTTTACCTATTTTTCTGTACCGACTACGTTTTACATCTGTTTATTTTATAATAAACAAACTTTTAGCAGTATCTGCACGTGTCTGCATTCTGTACTAAACATGACATGTATTAAGTTTACAGCATCCTCCATAATTATTGGTACCTTTAGTTAAAATGTGTTAAAAGCCTTAAAATAAATGTATTCTTATTGCAAAAGCATAATTCCACTCTGAAATAAATAGAAAAAAGAATCCCTCAACTCAAGTGAATAAAAATAAATAAATATCCTGAATAAGAAAAAAAAAATCATAAAATGAAACTGCTCCACAATTATTGGCACCCTTAACAGTTTCTTGGAAACACATGTATTTGAACCATTTATGTCATTTCTACTGTAGTTTATAAAGTGAATCAATGCATCACTTCCTGTTTCCCTGGCATTACACAGAGGCCTATTTCTCTTACTCACTCTTAAAGATGGAAAAGACAAGAGAACACACTATTCATATAAAGTGTGTCAACTTTTATAAATAAGGCAATGGCTACTCATCTGCAGATGCCCTTATCGACAGTCAGAGCTTCATCAAAAACTTTAAAACATCTGGAACAGTGACAAACACACCTGGAAGAGGACACAAGTGTATCTCTCCACCAGTGATGGAGACTTAAATTAAACTTAAATTAAAGCTTAGATTTTTCTCTTTGTTTGCATTGTTGTCATATATATATATATATATATATATATATATATATATATATATATATATATATATATATATCAACCTTTATTTAAACTCGGAGTACATTGAGGGTGCCCCTCATTTACAATGCAGCCGAGCAATTACATAGGAAAGGGACTGACAGAAACAACAACAACAAAAAAGTAGATAGAATAAAATAAGTAATAAAAAAAAACATAAAAAAATGTTTTTTAATAAAAAAGCATTTTAATAAGGTAATAATTTTAAGATAATAATTTAAAAAATATTAAAATATAAAACAAATAAGGTAAAAAAAATAATTTAAGAGTAGGAATCACAAAATCATAGGTAAAAAAAAGGTAATAGAGCTAATAAAAATGACTACAGATGAATAAATAAAAACTAAACACATAAAAGAGTAAAATATAAATAAGTAATAAAAAACAGAAAAAGCAGCTAAAACAAACCAACATTAAAAATAAAAATGTTAAAAAATTAAATTAAATTAAAAATGAAAAATAAAGAAACTTACATACTCCATCTATCCACCCGTTTTCCTCCGCTTATCCGGGGTCGGGTGGCGGGGGCAGCAGCGTAAGCAGGGAAACCCAGACTTCCCTCTCCCTAACCACTTGGGCAGCTCGTCTGGGGGAATTCCAAGGCGTTCCCAGGCCAGCCGAGAGACATAGTCCCTCCAGCGTGTCTTGGGTCTTCCCCTGGGCCTCCTCCCGGTGGGACGTGCCCGGAACACCTCACCAGGGAGGCGTCCAGGAGGCATCCTAATCAGATGCCCAAGCCACCTCAACTGGCTCCTCTGGATGTGGAGAAGCAGCGGCTCTACTCTGAGTCCCTCCCAGATGACTGAGCTTCTCTGTAGCTAATAGCAGATTTTCCCAGTTCAGTTAAAGCTCTCGGTAATCCAGTCACTGGAGCGAGTCTGGAAGGTTGTGTTATTTTTAATACGTTTCTGTGTGATGTACGTGCTTCAAAAACAAAAATAACCAATATATTTAAAAACAAAAATAACATATATATATATATATATATATTTAAAGTATTTATTAGAAGCCAATGAACACTTCTTAACCAGGCAGTAATACACGTATATACATCTATATAACAGTGATTATATCAGTGTATATAGTACTCTGAAATCAGGGGCATTCCAATTACAGTGCAATAACAGCCCCAACACCTCTGGAGAATTGTATTTGTGTGCTGCTGTGAGAAGGGTTTGATTGCATTCAGCCCCGAGAGTGAGAGCATGAGGAAGGTCAGGTATGGATGCTGAAATGATTCATTCTGTCACTCCAGCTCATCCCAAAGGTACTGGATGAAGCTTCATCACTCCAGAGAACACGGCTCCACTTCTCCACAGCCCAGTGCTGGGTGGCTTCATACCTCAAATCCATTCTGTTCGAATTCAATTTCAGCTAAAATATGTGATTGACGAGTAACTGATATTTCTCTAATTAGCTGACCCAGAGAGCCAAAAAGATCATCTTCATGAGTAAAGAACTACAGCAGCTCTGTGCTGGACTATGGGATCCCTAGAATTGCAGTTCCTTGTTAAAATGCTAACAAGGAGCTCTGCAATCCTAAAATTTCAGTTATTCTAGTGTAAAAGGCAGCAATAAACTCTGCTCCGTTTGGCCCATCTTCAAAAGATATTCAAACGCTCAAAAAATGTGCAGCTTTCACCTGAAGACGACTCCAGGGAGCAGGAGAGGAGAGTATTAGCGCTATTTCACGCTCCTAACGTTACCATCTTCACTTATGCACAATTTAGATTTCAAGCAAACTTTCGTGGTGTTAGTCTGTAACTATACACCGTTTTGTAGTTAATTTCAGTTCTTTTACAGTTTTTGTGGAAGTACTTTTTGTGGGAAGGCACAGTCCATATTAAAGCTTATTCATTCTAATTTCTTTAAAGTTCTTTAATTTATTTTCTTTATTCATTTTGTAACAAAAGAAACTGTTGTTTAAAAACAATAGAACATTCGAGGTCATGTGTTATCACGAATAACATCACGAAACGATACGTCGTACGGTTTTCGTACAATTGTCGTACGAAGTTTCCCCATAGGAATGAATGGGGGGCCCAGAGTTCTAACTGCAGCAGCTCTGTGAACCCTCTCTCTCGCCTGCTCCTTCAGTACTGTGAGTGTACGGAGGAGCTGCTGTGTGGAGCAGATACTGATCAAAAGTTTGGACACCCCGGCACACCAGCCAGCGCTCCAGTACCGTGAGTGTATGGAGGAGCTATTGGATAAACCAGCTATCGGTCAAAAGTTTGGACACCCCGCACACCCAGAGCAACCTAGCGTCCATATCTGAGCGATGTGTTTGCACGTTGCGTAGCAACCACCACAGACATCATAGCAACACCCTAGCAACCACCTAGCAACACCTTAGCAACCACCTAGCAACACCTTAGCAACCACCTAGCAACTGCTTAGCAACACCATAGCAACCACTATGGATACCATAGCAACACCTTAGCAACTACCAAGCAACACCATAGCAACTACCACAGACACCATAGCAATGCCTTAGCAACCACCTAGCAACACCTTAGCAACCACCTAGCAACACCTTAGCAACCACCTAGCAACTGCTTAGCAACACCATAGCAACCACTATGGATACCATAGCAACACCTTAGCAACTACCAAGCAACACCATAGCAACTACCACAGACACCATAGCAAGCACCTAGAAAAATCATAGCAATGACCGTAGTGAACAGTGGGAGCTATTTTAGCTGTGCAACCATCCTGTGTTTCCTTCAGGAAATGCACTTTTCTAGTTAATCATGGGAGTGTTTTGGGCGCAAAATAAAATAAACCAAACAGTGTGGCACTGTAAACCCAGACGTTGTTTGAACTCAATTAATTTAAGTCTGTTTTACATAAAATTGGACATTTCTAAACAATACTCAACTATTTTGAGTTAGTTTGTGAGCACATATACATTCAAACTGAGATCTTTGAGTTAAACCAACTTATAATAACTGAGTTTAGTCTGTTATCATTAACAGCTTCTTTTCCATTGGCTTCTGTCACAATCTATTTGCATAATGGGTGTGTCCATCAGTTTCTGACGCTCACCATCAGTGTGTAGTGATTCCCCCCTGGGCTACCTTACACATAAATCAACTTCCCCTTTTTCAAGTTGTAATAACTTGATGTTCTAAGTTATGCTAACTTAAGTTTTCATTATCCATTACTTAACTTTTTTAAGTAAACTCAACTTATCCGATCTTACAGTGTACACTTCCCTTTAAGAGCCAGGTGCACTCTGACTTTGGAACATTACTATTGTAACAGCACAATGCTTTTGCACTTTAAAGCAGAGGTGGCTGAACTTCTCGTTCACACTGTGACGGTGAGCCAGAAGCTCTTTTACAGGAACAGAAATGTTATTGCCTTTAGTATTCAGTTTATTGTTGATGTACAAATTGGATTTGTGTGCTGCGGTGCATCCGTGTGTGTGTTTGTGCACTGAGCATGGGCGGCGCACCTGTGTACCTAAGATAGGTATGAACGTCTGACGGGTGACTGTTGTCAAGGTTTAAATTTGTCAGTAGAATTATTCACAGGCATCACTGCTATTTAAACAAAGCAGGTGGAAGAGATGAAAATACCCTGTTGAAGGGGTGTAAGATGAGCTTTGCAGTTTGCCTTGTGCAGGGTGTGATATAGGACCCAGTGAGTCCAGAAATGGCTAAACAGCTAGTTTTATTTTTTGCACATTTAAAATGACAAAATCAAAATAACTACTTTACCTGTTACCCAGCGGTCACAGCAGTCCCACTGTTACAGGTCAGTCACTGTTACATCTGCATTATAGTAGTGCAGCTTGTGCAATGATTGGACAAAAGTATTTTGTAACACCTGTGTGGGAGGGGTTATGTTAATGGACCAATTCTAGATTCGTAGGGGAGTGGTGCAATTACAAATGACCAGAGACATAAACAAAATTTCAAAATAGTTTTTTTTAGAAAGAAGTATTAGTAAAACAATTACACCCAGTTGCACACGTGCAAGCTGTATGATAAAAGAAATAAAAGAAAATAGCAACCAATTATATATTAAAATATATTTATAATTACTACAAGTCTTTATTTAGGATGTATCAGTTCAATTATTGGGATATATATATTTAGAGTGGGTTAGTTTAGTTTGGGTCATTAAGATTAGGCTGATATGTTTTGTTGTATTTCCTAATTAACTAATGAACGTAATTAGCTCTTTGGTGCAGTCTATTTAGAATAGCTCAGAGTGTTTGTACTGTTCTCAAAAAACTGTTGTGTTCTTAAATGTTCCGAGGCAAGAAAAAATATATAAGAAAAGTTAGGTTCCTTTCTCTTTTTGAAAAATAAATGTAGTTCCTTTTTTCTCTCAGATCAAAAAATATTGAAAATGTTCTGTTCAAACTGTAAAAAAGACTCAAAAACTCAGTTTGATCCAGGTCCTACCGTACAGGAGGAACAGGTTTAACAGGCACATATCCTTGGGTTGGCTCGCCATCTGATGTCTGGTTCGCTCACACTCGGTTGAAACACAAACAGCAACAGAACTGAATTTCAGAGAAGAAAAAAAACCTGACCTGTTTTACAGGTGGAAAGAGCACAACATATCACTTACTGTCCATTTCATGTGATATTAGCACTAATTTACAAGCTACAGTGCCGTGCGCTCAGCAGGATTCACACAATGGAGGCTAGATCTGATCTTTTCTGATTTTTGCAAGAAAATAGGCTTAATCCTGCAGCTCTGACAAAACGTCTCCCCTCTTCTCTCTGCTCTCCGCTCCGGGCTGGGCACTCACACTACCTGTGGCTGTGTGTGTGTGTGTGTGTGTGTGTGTTTTCCTAAGCTGCAGGGCTGTCTTAAAGAGACAGTACCTTTTGCAAAGATGCATTCAATGAAATGCTTTTACTATTTTAACCATGTTTATCTATTTTATAAGTTCTTAAACATGGACTAGTTAGTGTTATTAAGTTATTTATGACTATTTAAGTTTATTCAGTATATTAGAATTTTATATTTCTTATTAATAGTTCAGAAATTTTACAGTTTGTGATTTAACCATATTTAATGTGGGTTACAATTTGGACACCTCAAGCACTGTTTCTCCTAAAGGGTATTTAAAAGAGTCTATCCATTAGAACTTAGGGCTGGACGCTATATTAAAAATCTATATCACAATATTTTTCTTAATTTCAAACAGTTTTAATTTAAAACAGTATAAAAGCCACCACATGTGGTGTTATAGTAAAAATATTTTATCACATTATTTAAAGACACTTTCATGATACAGAGCATTTATCATAATTTGACACACAGACACAATATATCATCAGCTGTTACTCCAACTAAACAGGGTATTTTTACACTGTCATTAAATGTGAGTGGTCCTTAAGTACTGATGAGATCCTTCATATGCTTATTGTTGATTCAATAAGAAAATTGATTTGACTAATTATTAGTATTTCTGATAAGTATGTTTGCTCTCCAATATCTAGTATTAGGGGTCTACTGTTGGATGATTAAGCTTCTCTGGATAAGAGCTTCTGCTAAATGCCATAAATATGTAAATAGATCAAGCTCATAATCTTATGATATTAATCTACTGTGCTTACTAGAAAACTAGGTCCACATCAGTCCAGTAATCAGTTACTTATCAGTTTGCTTGTTTGTTGGTGTTTAAGCAGTGTGTATAATCAGATTTTTCTGGGACTAAAAATAATAAAATGTAAATGCTAGAGATAAACTCATTTGCATAACAAAAAGTTAATTTACTAGTCGATTTTAAAACCTCTAGTCTTGTCTGGAAAATAGTGCCGACATGACGCACTGCCACAGAAACTGGGGTAAATATGCCGAAAAACTGCCAAGAAGAAGAAGCCAATTAGAGGAATAAAGCTTTGATGTCTCATTTCTGCTCCGCTGCAGCTTCTTTCTGAGGACCATCAAAAACAACACTTTTCTCCCAGAGTGCTTCACTGCGGCGCGTTCCAGAAACACAAGAACAATTACAGGGGAAAACTCAGCGTACCTGTTCTGCTACAGTATTTACACCATACTGACACCCAGCCAATCCCACCATTCAGTTCTGTAAACACAACTAATACAACAGCGCTCTGCTAACGCCGCTAATGTTCAGCAACATCAACAAATCATCACAGCCCAATCAAAAGAAAACATCACATTCAGCGCAGCGCTCAGGTACCCATTACTGAGCCTCAAAAGAACCGACAGGTCAAGCATGAAGACCAAGCAACTAATTATGCGTAAATAATGCGGCTAATTCAATCGGCCTATTTGTTCTTTCACTCATTTTCATTTTTAGAGGCCATCAGCCCCGACACCCACACAGCCGAGGATTATCCAGCCCATTATTAATTATATCCTTTTATTCATGATACAAAATATGTCAGTACAAATGCCATTCATGAAGAGAAAGCATTCTGTGTTGCCCCATGCATTATTTACCCATCATTAAACTGGACTGTAATGATTATACCAATTTAATAAGGAAAACATCTTCCTGTCAGAAGGTGCAATCAGAAGATTAACAGATACACTATGTGGACAAAAGTATTGGGACACTGCTTATTCATTGTTGCTTCTAGAATCAGGTTATTTAACAAAAAGAGATTAGATGTCCAGAAAACACTTTCTAAGAAATTACGAAACCCTGCTGTGAGGATCTGATTATCCCAACTCCCCTCATCATCCCAAAAGTATTGGACAAAGCTCCATCATTCCAGAGAACACAGTTCCAATGCTCCACAGCTCAATACTCTGGGCTTTATACCCCTGAGGCCATTAGACAGGGTGCCAGCAGATCCATGTGTTCATCTGCTCCAGAGTGTCCTATTCTATTAGCAGTACATCTCTACTACAGGGACTAGTAGACAAGCTGTAGGGAACTAAGCTTAGTAGGAACTGAATGCATCCGTTAGAAGAAGTGACCAGACAGTAGAGCAGTAGTGTTTGTGTATTATCATTCCAGCACAGAGCTAATTCTGACGCAGCACTGCTGCTCCATGTCTATGTTACCTTCTGGCTCTCTCCCTTTAGTTAGGCTGTTTTATTTAGATCTGCCGGAGTCATTAGCCACACTCTGATAATGTTTTATATTCTCTGTTTTACATAAATCCAGTCAAAACTAATTCCATCTCTCTGCCTTCCTCCGAGTTACTGACTGCCCACCTGTCTGACCCGATACCGAGGGATGTTGGACCCTCAGGCTCTCTCCTGTCCAGCCAGACTGATGGAAGTTTCTGAAGTCAGCTCTTCTCCACCACCACCACAGATCAGCTGCTCATCATCCATCTTACTCTCCACTACTGATTACATCCAAGCCATTAGTGGCGCTATTACACTCCTGAATACATAAAACCTATATGGATGTATAAAAGACTTTTTAAAATTAATTTAAAAGCTGTTTGACCAGTGGTAGGATGGTCCCCCCTTTAATGTGAGTCTTGGTCCTCCCAAGGTTTCTTCCTCCTCCTGCAGCTCTGAGGGAGTTTTTCACTGGGGGTTCTGGATTCTGTATTTTCTATGTGTAATGTTTTGCCTGATTCTTTGTCCTGTAATCATGTTTCTGTAAAGCTGCTTTGTGCCAACACCAGTTGTAAAAAGCGCTATACAAATAAATTTGATTTGATTTGATTTGATCTGATAAGGTGTTCCTGAACTGATGCTCTCTTACTGTTCTTGTGGTTTAGGCTGTGAATTTCAATTAAACAGAATTTTTGCATATTTTTATAAACAAGTCCATTTTTCATTTCTGCATTAATACATCTGCAGTCTATAAACACCCTCAACAAACACTCCTATCCAGTAGAACAGGTGAGACAATCACACAATATATTGCTCTTATATTGTAGAATAGGATATAACAGTCCATGTACAACCTCAGAAAACAGTTAGTTAAATATATTATATATATCAGATGAACATAATGATATTTGAGAAGTTAAATAAAGTTTATAGGATTTACAGAAAGTGTGCAATATTTCCTAAAACTAAATTGGGGAGGTGCATAAATTTGGGAACCCTTGTCGTTTTACTGATTTTAATATCTTTGGCACTAAATATTGAAACACAAAATTCATTTAGTAAGCTCATTGACTCCTTACCTACATACACAGGTGAATCCAATTATGAAAAAGAGTTAAGGGGCCAATTACAAGTTTTTTGCATCTACTCTGAAGAGCCTCACAGCACATCTCTCAAATGACCTTAAAAATACAAAGATTATTCAACATCATGGTTTAGAGGAAGGAAAGAAAAAGCTCAAAATCTCAAAGATTTCAGCTGCAGTTTCCACTGTGAGGAACAGAGTGAGGAAATGAAAGATCACAGGAACAGTTCTAGTTAAGACCTGAAGTGACAGAACAAGAGAAATCTCAGATAATCAGAGGAGAAGGATGGTGAGAATAATCATAGTCAAACAACAGACTTTCAGAGCTCCAAACACCTACATCATCATCTTACTGCAGATGGAGTCACTGTGCATCGTTCACTATTCAGCTCACTTTACACAAGGAGAGGCTGTATGAGAGAGAAATGCAGAAGAAGCCTTTTCTGAGCCACAAACAGAGTCACTTGAGGTATGCTAAAGCTAAATTACATTTAAACAAGCCAGCTTCATTTTGGAATAATAAGGTTCTGTGGACTGATGAAACTGAAATTGAGTTAATTGAAGGAGGAAAAAGAACACAGCACAAACCCTTTACTGCTCCCCACAGTAAAATCTGGTGGTGGTTCATCATGCTGTGGGGGGGTGTGTTCAGTGCAGGTACTGAGAATCTTGTTAAAGTTGAGGGTCTCATGGATTTCAGTCAATATCAGCAGATTCCTGAGAACAATGTTTAAGAATCAGTGATGAAGTTAAAGCGTCGGAGCTGGATACTTCAACAAGACAACGACCCTAAACACTAAACTCTGCTCAACATCTACTAAATCATTCATACAGAGGAACAAGTACAACGTTCTGGAATCATCATCTCAGTCTCCAGACCTGAATATTATTAAAATCTGTGGGATGATTTAAAGCGGCTGTTCATGATCAGAAACCATCAAACCTGAGATTTATGAATAGAGGGTCTTAGCTTTGACTAGGACAATAAAAAATGTTCACAATATTTTATTTAATATTACATGATTTTACTATCCAGCTACAAATAAATCAAAGACAAGAGTAAAGCTTGAAGGTCCTAAACATGCTATAAAATTTTGGTATATATATATATATATATATATATATATATATATATATATATAGTTGCATTCCTGTTCCTACTGTATTTTATTGAATTATGTTCACACAATAAAATATTAACGGTGCACTATTGAGGTTAGTCTTCTTTTCTCCTGCCTTTAGTAGCAGGTAACTACCTGTATCAGCAGCCAGAGGGAATCTGAGCAACAAGATAACGAGACACCAGACACAGCACCAATTTGGCACAATTTTGCCAGTGGTTTAGATATTAATGTCTGTGTGTTGAGTTATTTTGAGGACACAACAAATTTACACTTTTATACAAGCTATACACTGACTACTTAACATCATGTTTTAAGCATCTGAATATTTGTATTTCTTTTACATTTTTTAAACACAAATTGTTAGATTAAAGGTTTAAAGGCTATAACCTACCTAAAACAGGTCTAATGAGGTCCATGCTATGAATCTAGTCTAAAAACGAATACTTGGTTAGAGATTGATCACTAAGCTCCCACAGAGGACTGCGTTCTGCACTCTATATGCAAAGAGAAGATCTATCCTGCTACCTAAATGAGTACTAAAGCACTTCTGAACAATAGAATGAGACATTTTAGTCCCTAAACATCCCAATAAAAACTTACTCTATTCACTTAAATAGAATAAAATGGTAGATAATAGTCCATGAACAACCTCCATAAACACGCTAGAACTGGAGATATTATTCCATAAAAACCTCATGAAATACCCTGTTACGCTAAAATTATAGATATTAGAGATATTAGTCCATCAATAACCTCCATAGAAACTCTCACACACTAGAAACTAGAAAATGTCTTAACGCTCTAAGTAGGTCATTAGTTATGTAACTTCCAGGAAAGGTTCTTACTTATTCATCATTGATTTCTCCAGTTCACCATGACACACGACGTTGCTTCTCAAAGACTAAATGAAGATGTTTATGCTCATGAATATATGCATGCGCTATGGGCATCATAAGGACACTGGGTAATTTAAGGACTTAACACAGCCACTTCAACTGTGAAATGAAAAAACAAATCTGAAAGAAAAGAAAAGATTTGTTGTTATGAACAGTCAATACGTCCTCATTACCGAGGAGAAAATGACCCGACATGGGAAATCATTGGGGCTGTAAGAGGCTCTCTCATGTCTGGACTCACTCATCCATCAACGAGACCCGGCTGATTATTCCTGGCTCTCTGCAGACGCGGCCGCGGTCAGAGCGAGACGTAAGGCCTGCAGTAAAAGCCATTTAGAAGAAACTCTGACTATGAGGATATTCAGCAGAATTTAGCCGGTGTTCCTCAGGCTAGCGGTGAGTTAGCGGTGATGTGTCTGTGCTTGAGTGGGTGAGTGAATGTAGCTGAAAGCTTATCCAGCCCGGTTATAACGGAGCAGCGATTAGTAGCACTAATTCTGAAGCACTGTTTGAAACTGCTGCAAGGCCCTGGTGCTTAATGACTATGCTAAGGCTATGCTACATTTACGTGCTGCTAAAGTGCTACGCTGAGGCTAAACTATGCTAACAAAATCCTAAGAGTCAAATCAGTTCACTCAGCGGACATCTTTGCAATGCCAGCCTTCTATCTCTTCAAATTTATTTAAATGGTAAGAGACAAAATTACTCAAAACCAGCGGTCAAAGTACAATTTGAAGAACAAATCGTATTTTTCGCACTACAAGGTGTACCGGCTTATAAGGCACACTATCAATAAACATCGATTTTCTGGTCAATTTTCATACTTAATGCACACTCGATTATAAGGCACATTATGCGACACTAGTAAGCAACAGGGGAGTCGAGATGTTTTCCATTTAATTCAGCATGTCTCGCCACTATGTGGTGGTGGGGTAATTCGGTTAAAGAAAAGCTAAGCCATGTAAACAAAACGGTAATTCTTAAAATTCTTAAATTGTCCTTTAAAGTCAAGTGAGCACTGGATGTTAATCTACACAGATTTCTCTTTTTCTCTTTTATTTTCTTATTTAAGATCTACTCTTAGTTTATTTAGGTGAGTAAAGCTCTTCCATTTATTTACAGTAAGCTTAGATTTCCAGATTTCCACTAAGGCTTGGTGCAGCAGCATTAGCATTAGTGTCTAACCACTAGTGTTCTGGAAAGACAGGGTGATATTAGCTAGCGGTTCATCCCACGTAGCTTGTTTTAACACAGCCAACTAAACTGAAACTCCTGTATAACGCTTCACTTCAACAGAGTGGCTTCACTGCTGCTTACAACCTGACTGGTAGAATTCATACATAAGGTGCACCAGTTTTTGGTCAAATTAAAAATGAAAAGAATTTAAAGTGCAAAAAATACAATACACTAAACTACTGGTAAAATCTGACAAAAACTTTATGAATATTTTAGAATAATTAGGGTTTTTTTGCCTTTGTATTTCATCTGAGCTTGCACAGATCTCCACATGTCTCTAACATGCTCCGGGGACAACCTGCAAGCTGATTGGCTCTTTTTAATAAAGGGAGGGACTAGGTTATGTTTATAGACTGCTGCTTTGAAGCTACACTAACTGATGATGCTAGATGATGCTAATAACAACACAAACTTAGTGAAGTCTTCTGAGTGGCCCAGCTATCTAACTGATATATCAGTCAGAGAAGATCACAGTTTCAACTCCCACTGACGCCACAGCCATCTGTGTCCAAGAGTCTGGGTGGGTTGGATCCTGCCCACCCCCCTATCACTTAGTTTTAGGGATGCTAGCTAATGTGTACAACTGAGAAAGCTATTTTTGAACATAGCTGCTTAACTGTGTAACAGTGATTTAAGAGTATTAGTAAATGCTCAATTAAGTTTAAAATCGACTGGAATTCTCACTTTCTTCCACCGTTCTGCTTTATATTACTCAAATCTGTGTTCTACACATTTGAATGGTATTGTAATATAAAGAGTTTTCACCAGATAGCGAGGTCAAAATATTGATGAGTGCTGATCCAGGTCTTTAAAAGCTCAATCAGTCAAGCAGCCTTGAGCTACTGTAGGAGCACCTCAGATGAACCCAGCAATGAATCATCTACATTTCCTTCAATAAGTTAAAACTGCAGAAATCACACTCTGCTCTACATACTGCAGTAAAACCGCTGTGACTTCAGACTCAGTAAGAACAGATCTAACCTAGCTGACCTAGCGCACTTAGCTTTACTTAGAAACTCACTTCAGCCCAGTGTACTGAACACACAACAACTTCAGATCCACTCCTACTAACTGCCCTTAAATTCTACTGATGCTCAGAAACATTTCAGCTAAAAATGTATAAAAGTCACACACACACAGGAACACCACTCACCCCCAGTCAGAACTAAGACATGGCAAGTTTATTAGTATAGCCCTTTTTATACACAGAGGCAATTCAAAGTGCTGTACAGAGTGATTAAAGTATCAGTGCAGACGTTTAAGAGAAAGTAAGATGAAATTATAGTTAAAGAATAAAAAGTAATGCAAACTAAGTATACAAAATATGACAATTTAAACAGAATTGAAACTAATAAATCTAAAAAAAATTAATTTAGGACAAAATATAGAACAATGTTAACAGAAAGTTACAAGACATCATTACAAGAAAAGAAAGTAATGCAAACTAAGGACAAAAATAAATAAAGAATTAAAGTATTAAAAGTGTGTGAGAGTACAGTAAGGTAAACAGTATGGGAAGTGCAGGTAAACAGATGTGTTTTCAGCTTGTTCTTTAAAGAGGCCACAGTCTGAGCAGTACATCTCACATCTTCTGGAGGTTTATTGTAGTTTAGTTGTGGTTCTAGGTAGTACTGTTAACAGCTAACAGGCCGGTATTTCTCCAGCATATCAGAGATATACAGTGGTCTGAACCCGTTTAGTGGTTTATAAAAGAGGCTGCATAGCTATCATAAGCAATTCTATTTTCCTGCAGGAAAATCGAAAAAATAGACGCCACGCTACGAAAAACACGGTGCGTGCACCCCACAGTTTTTATGCACAGATTTACAACATTTTTAGCAGTTCTAAAATAATGACTCACTGTGACTCACTGTGTTACAGACTACTTGAATTTCTGTATGGATGTTGCTGTTCCCACAAAGACTGTACGCTGCTTTCCAAACAACAAACCTTGGATTACCAGCACCGTCAAGGACCTCCTCAACCAAAAGAAGAGGGCGTTCAAAGATGGAAACCTGGTAGAGCTGAAGCGCGTACAGGGGGAACTCAAGGTACGTCTTAAAGAGGCCAAGGAGTCTTACAGGAAAAAGGTGGAAAGAAAGCTGCAAGATAACAACACGAAGGAAGTCTGGGGTGCAATGAAAACCATCACTGGGTGCAAGAACAACAGCGGCAACCCAGCAGATGGGGGTGTGGACAGAGCAAACCAGTTTAACAACTTTTACAACAGGTTTGACTGTCCTGCTCCTGCTGCCCCCTCCTTCTACCCTCCTGCAGCATCACCAACATCTTCTCCATCTCTACCATCATCACCACCATCATCATCTCCATCTCCACCATCTTCATCATCATCATCATCACCACCATTACCCTCACCTCCATCTTCACCACCACCACCACCCTCATCACCTCCATCATCATCTTCATCACCCTCACCTCCACCATCTTCATCACCACCATCACCCTCACCCCAACCATCTTCTTCATCATCACCACCATCACCCTCAACCCCACCATCTTCTTCATCTTCATCATCACCACCATCAACACTATCAACTGGCAGACAAATCATCTCCTCCAGTCCACCAACCTTTACTGCTGACCAGGTCAGGAGACAGCTGAGGAGACTTCACCCCAGGAAGGCAGCTGGCCCGGACAGAGTGTGCCCCAGAATGCTCAAGGCTTGAGCTGTTCAACTGGGTGAGCCCCTCCAACATGTTTTTAACCTGAGTCTGCGTCTAGGGAGAGTTCCTGCCACGTGGAAGACAACCTGTCTCATTCCTGTTCCCAAGAAGGCACACCCGAAGGAGCTGAATGACTACAGGCCTGTTGCTTTGACATCTCACGTGATGAAGACCATGGAGCGACTGCTGCTGGACCACCTCAGACCTCAGGTCCACCATGCTGAGGACCCGCTGCAGTTTGCGTACCGTGAAAAGGTGGGACTGGAAGATGCCATCCTCTATCTCCTGCACAGAGCTCACTCTCATCTGGACAAGGGGGGAGGTGCTGTGAGGGTCATGTTCTTCGACTTCTCCAGTGCCTTCAACACCATACAGCCCCTACTGCTGAGAGACAAGCTGATGAAGATGGAGGTGGACATTCACCTGGTCACCTGGATCGCTGACTACCTTACTGGGAGACCACAACATGTCAGGATCAGGGACTGCTCCTCTGATACAGTGATCAGCAGCACAGGAGCACCACAGGGGACTGTTCTCTCTCCAGTCCTGTTCACACTGTACACATCAGACTTCAAATACCACTCGGAGTCATGCCACATGCAGAAGTTCTCTGACGACACTGCAATTGTGGGGTGTGTGCGTAATGATGATGAGAGGGAGTACAGAACCCTGGTTGAGGATTTTGTGGTGTGGTGCAAAACGAACCATCTACAGCTGAACATCTCCAAAACCAAGGAGATGTGCATAGACTTCAGGAGGTCCAGGCCCTCTGCTCAGCGGCCAATCTCCATCGAGGGGGTCGACGTGGAGGTGGTCAAATCCTACAAATACCTTGGTGTGCACCTGGACGATAGGCTGGACTGGTCAGTGAACACTGACTCCCTCTACAGGAAGGCCCAGAGCAGACTGTACTTCCTCAGAAGGCTTGGGTCCTTTAACATCTGCCAGAAACTCCTGCTGATGTTCTACCAGTCTGTGGTAGCCAGCGTCCTCTTTTACGCTGTTGTGTGCTGGGGAGGCAGCATCAGCAAGAGGGACGCTGGACGACTGAACAGGCTGGTGAGGAAAGCTGGTTCTGTGCTGGGATTAGAGCTGGAGTCCTTAACACCACTGGCAGAGAGGAGAGCCCTCAGCAAGCTGCTGAACATCATGGACAATGTTCACCACCCTCTGCACAGCACCATCACCAGGCAGAGGAGCTCATTCAGCGGCAGACTGCTGTCCCAGTCCTGCTCCACAGACAGACTTCGAAAGTCTTTTGTCCCTCAGGCCATAAGACTTTTCAGCTCATCTCAGCACAACAAACTGAAGACTCTGTGACACCTTTTCTTTCCAGCAATTCTGGCCACACCATGGACATACCCCCATCTATGGTCACACTATCTTGCTGATGCCCATAACACTATTCTTATAGTTCTACCCTATTTTGCACTAGTAGTTCATTCACTAGTTCATTCATCTACTGTTTACGTATCTTTTGCACTGCTAAATTTAAATTATTATATAACTGTATTTGCACTTTCTGTATGGCGGACATCAGTTATCCTTATCCTTACTTTATGCACATCAACTGGTGTTCGCTGTCTATTGTGTTCAACTTCACTACCTCCATTCTCCATTACACACACACACACTAAAGACTGTACTTTTATAATTTCATTTTATTTTTTATTTTGTTGTATTTATATGTATCATTTATATTTTTTTTATCTTTTTGTAACTTTGTGTACTATACATACCTGCTGCTGGATGTCAAGAATTTCCCCTCGGGGATCAATAAAGTATCTATCTATCTATCTATCTATCTATCTATCTATCTATCTATCTATCTATCTATCTATCTATCTATCTATCTATCTATCTAATGTTTTATGATGTGATATTTGTGAGAATGTTATGGTGCTATGGTGGAAGCTGGCATATTTTGGGACAGGGAGTTACGCCGCTATCTACCAATGGATCGTGGATGCCTGGGCATCAGTCTAAAGTGTCAGAATCATCACTGAACAGCTAAGTAACAGTAATGAGACTCGAATAGTGACGTGAGGGATCCAGGCATGCTTGATGCTAAAATCGCCCAACTGTTAAACTCTGAAGACACTGAAGATGAAGAATTTGATAGATTTCTGGAAGAAGAATTAACTAAAATAGTCAGAGTATTTTATGTCTTACAACTAACCAATGTTGAGAGTGAATGAGTTGAATCCAGTACACCTTATAATCCAGTGCACCTTATAGTCAGATAAATATGATAAAATAAATTATGTGTATCTCATCTGCTGTCAGTGTTTTGTCCTTTTTGTATCTAGCAGCAAAAAAAAAAAACATTTATTCAGTTTCCATTGCACGCCCTGTGATGTAACTATTGAGAGTGGGCACACTGCGATGATGATGCTGAAATGATATATTGTGCAGCCCTAATAGACATAGTTAACTGTCAACAATAAGCCTTGAGTCACCACACACATACACACACACACATACACACACACAAAGATTGAGAGAGACAGAGAGAGAGAGAGAGATGTACTGCAACCAAACCACTTAATTTCCTTATAGATCTGTAATCGGTCTGTAATGCTCCAGTCGGCTGATTTACAGCCAGCAGAATAAACCCCTGAACCCTCTGTTTATATTTACAGCACTGTACACAAAAATCATTGCACTTACACCAAAGCTGTCTACAGGCTAATTACCCACGGGGCTCTTACGCACTGGAGCGAGTGTGTGCTGTGTGAAGTAATTACTGCAGGTTAATTGTCTTCTTTAAACAATCATTAAAGTCCACAAAAAGATTTCAATATTAAATAGAACCAAAACTGCAGTTAAAAAGGCTGGAGTGCTCATGTTCAGCTCTATAGAGCTCGATCACTACAAACAGCCTGTGCTTCTATAGGCCTTTAACAATCCAGATTATTATTATATATCCTGCATCTAAATCGTGTACTTATGTAGCTTTATTAAAACATACAGACAGTATGGACACACCTTTTCATTTAATGTTTTTATATACTCCTTTATTTAATGTCTCTTTTATTCTCTCTCTCTCTCTCTGTCTCTTTATCATTCTCTCTTTCTCATTCTCCCTCACACTCTCATTATCTTATTCTTTCTCTGTATTGTTTGTAAACAGGAATATGAGTAAATGAGCATGGTATCTGTAGTCATGCATCTCTGCTCACAATCAAATTAGTTTTATTGTTATATTAACAATGAGATATGTATTATTTTTATGAGTGTAAAATAAATGAGCAACAAAACAGAAAAAAAGAATCATGCAAATGTTTGGGTAGCCAAGGGTTTGGTACTTTGTATTATAAACGTTAACAAAGTCTCAGACTAGCTTCTTAGAGCAATTACGTGTTCATGAGTACATGAGACACACATTTCAAATCTTCATAAATACACTGACTGACCAAAAAACTGGGGTAAGAAAAATTAATACCCTGGTTAAGTGTGAAAGACCTTCAGAGAGGTGGTGCACTGTTCTACTGTGCAGGAAAACTCTGATGGCAGGGAGCCATTCTGGAACCTGTGCACAAAATGCTATATTATTGGCAACATGTAATAAAACTTTAGGCTATCAATGTCAGCTACCAGTAGCAGCTTGTCAAAGTGGTACTCAGGCGCTTGGCAGAAATAGAGTACAATAAAATCTGTTACATTCTTTTTTAAGTAATGTAATAAAACAAATTGTTTATTCAGTTTATTTCTCATTTCCTCATCTGCTTTTTTATCCATTATACAATAAATTCATAATACAACTACAACTATACAAAAACTATTAAAATGATTCTATATTGAATATTGGTTTGGATAATCAATAAAAACAAACTTCTAGTCTGTCATTAAAATAATTATGGATCTGTGTGCATGTATGTGCTCCAAAAGCCTTGGTGAAATGGATCTGTGAAGACTGCTGTAATGTTCTGCAGGGCGACTCTCTGTTCTTACAGTGTTTCACCATGAAAGGATGCAGCTTCATTTATTCAGACAGTCTATCTAACTCTGCTCAAACAGCAGGAAAATGCTTTACAAACTCACAGCTTCCGACCACAGATTCCTGTTATTTGGGAAAGCAATCCGGGCTTCATTTCGGCCGGCTGGAGGTGTGATTGGATTTAAAATAGTGGTTGTAGGGGTATTTTTGTGTCTTGACAACTTGAAACTCAGAGAAAAGCACTGCATTTTTCAATGCTATTAGCATACCTGAAACTAGTCTGTGCACGCACAAAGGAAAAACATGTCAGTGTGTGCACTTAGCTTAGGTGCTAAAGGAGCAAATCCAGTTTTTGAATGTTGCATATTTCTATATTTATATAGCGGTATAAAAAGGTTTGTGCAATCTTGATAATTTTCATAATTTTCCTTTATGAATCATTGGTTGTTCAGATCAGCAAATTCAGTTCAATATATCATATATCAAACAAACACAGTGATATTTCACAAGTTAAACAAATTTCATAGGATTTACAGAAATTGGCCAAAAATTTGTCATTTAAAGTTGTCATTTTATTGATTTTAATACCTTTAGCACTCATTAGTGAAACACACATTTTATTTGGTAAGCTCCTTGACCTACATACACCGGTGAATCCAATTGTGAGAAAGGGTTAAGGTGGACAATTGCAGGTTTTTCCATCTCTTTGCATTTTTTTTAAAGGGCAGCAACATGAGAGCCTCAAAACACATCTCTCAAATTACCTGAAAACAAAGATTGTTCAACATCATGGTTTAGGGGAAGGATAGAAAAAGCTCAAATCTCAGAGATTTCAGCGGCAGTTTCCACTGTGAGGAACAGAGTGAGGAAATGAAAGATCACAGGAACAGTTCTAGTTAAGACCTGAAGTGACAGAACAAAAAAATCTCAGATAATCAGAGGAGAAGGATGGTGAGAATAATCATACTCAAACAACAGACCTTCAGAGCTCCAAACACCTACATCATCATCTTACTGCAGATGGAGTCACTGTGCATCATTCACTATTCAGCTCACTTTACACAAGGAGAGTCTGTATGAGAGAGAAATGCAGAAGAAGCCTTTTCTGAGCCACAAACAGAGTCACTTGAGGTATGCTAAAGCTAAAGCACATTTAAACAAGCCAGCTTCATTTTGGAATAATAAGGTTCTGTGGACTGATGAAACTGAAATTGAGTTAATTGGAGGGAGGTTATTTATGCATGGAGGAAAAAGAACACAGCACAAACACTTTACTTAAATTTACACTTTACTATTGCAGATTCAAACAACCAATGATTTATAAAGGAAAATCTAATCAAAATGATTAGAGGTGCCCAAACTTTTTCATGTTACTGTATCTTTCTGCAATTTGTGTTCATTACATCACAGAAATCACTAGCTTCTACTCAAGTGAATAATATTGCTATGTATTATTCATGAAGTATCAAAAAAACATTTAATTATTTCCAACAAGTTTCCAGTATCTCGTATTTGCTGCATTACTGCTTCCTGTCTTAAGCAATAACTCCAGCTCATGAACAGGCGGAAGGTTTTCATAGCACAGAAAATGCTGCAGCTATAACACAGCAAAGCAATCACCACACAAAGATTCATTATATTTCCCACAATGCCTCATTATCCCTCCCATCACAGTGGCGCATCTGAACAAAAGCAAGTAGGCTGGATTCTCCAGTGTGGAGCAGCAGATTAAAGAGCGAACACGCCGGAGCCGGCGCTCTACAACATTAGCCACTGTACCGGGAGCGCACAGACAGATTAGCTCTGAATACAAAGGAAACGCGGCGACGTGCCACGCATTCACAACCACAGCCCCTAATTTCAGCAGGTTAAACACAGTGGGACTTCAGAATGTAGCGTTGGGCCTCCTACAATACACTAAAGTGGGCGCTCTTTAGGCTGGGTGGGCACTTTGTTGGCACTCGTGGAGCACTCAGAAACCGATTCAATTTCAAAACAGCCGTGATTTCAACCGTGGGTAATCCACTAAACACTCTTCAGCAGAAACATGCAGATCCTTACTGAAGCTTTTTCTGCTGGATCACACACACACACACACACACACATATATTCTTATTGTTACATCTCATAAAGAAAAAAATACATCCTCCATGTATTATATTCTTATTTATAAGAATCTATACATAATATTACAGTATACCCCATATGAATTTATATACACACTCATCAGTGATAACATTAACACCACCTTGTTTCTACACATACTGTATACTAAAGAATATAGGAGCTCTGTGTAGACCACCACAGAGTAGCTATTATTATTATTATTATTTTTTTTTATTTTATTATTATTATTATTATTATTATTATTATTATTATTATTATTATTATTATTATTTGGGTGGGTGGTGTATTCTTAGCACTGCAGTGATTAGTACTGATTAGCATGGTGGTGGTGTATGAGGTGTTAGTGTGTGTTGAGCTGGTACAGTGAGTGGATCAGATACAGCAGTGATTAGCATGGTGGTGGTGTATGTGGTGTTAGTGAGTGTTGAGCTGGTGGTACAGTGAGTGGATCAGATACAGCAGTGATTAGCACTGATTAGCATGGTGGTGGTGTATGAGGCGTTAGTGAGTGTTGAGCTGGTACAGTGAGTGGATCAGATACAGCAGTGATTAGCAGTGATTAGCATGGTGGTGGTGTATGTGGTGTTAGTGAGTGTTGAGCTGGTACAGTGAGTGGATCAGATACAGCAGTGATTAGCACTGATTAGCATGGTGGTGGTGTATGAGGTGTTAGTGTGTGTTGAGCTGGTACAGTGAGTGGATCAGATACAGCAGTGATTAGCACTGATTAGCATGGTGGTGGTGTATGAGGTATTAGTGTGTGTTGAGCTGGTACGGTGAGTGGATCAGATACAGCAGTGATTAGCATGGTGGTGGTGTATGAGGTATTAGTGTGTGTTGAGCTGGAACGGTGAGTGGATCAGACAGTGCAGCACTGCACAACTGCATCTTGTGGGCACTGATGAAGGAATAGGGAATGAGCTACACTGTAAGCAACAGATTCAGAACTTCTGTCTCTGAGTTTACTTTATCTACAAGCTGTTTCAGCTGTAGGTAGGAGTGTGTATCAGAGTGGAGGACAGTGAGAGATAAAACACAGTGTTTAAAAACTCCAGCAGCACTGCTGCATCTGATCCACTCACTGTACCAGCTCAACACTCACTAACACCTCATACACCACCACCATGCTAATCACTGCTAATCACTGCTGTATCTGATCCACTCACTGTACCAGCTCAACACACACTAACACCTCATACACCACCACCATGCTAATCAGTACTAATCACTGCTGTATCTGATCCACTCACTGTACCACCAGCTCAACACTCACTAACACCTCATACACCACCACCATGCTAATCAGTGCTAATCACTGCTGTATCTGATCCACTCACTGTACCACCAGCTCAACACTCACTAACACCTCATACACCACCACCATGCTAATCAGTGCTAATCACTGCTGCATCTGATCCACTCACTGTACCAGCTCAACACTCACTAACACCTCATACACCACCACCATGCTAATCACTGCTAATCACTGCTGTATCTGATCCACTCACTGTACCAGCTCAACACTCACTAACACCTCATACACCACCACCATGCTAATCAGTGCTAATCACTGCTGTATCTGATCCACTCACTGTACCACCAGCTCAACACACACTAACACCTCATACACCACCACCATGCTAATCAGTGCTAATCACTGCAGTATCTGATCCACTCACTGTACCACCAGCTCAACACTCACTAACACCTCATACACCACCACCATGCTAATCAGTGCTAATCACTGCAGTATCTGATCCACTCACTGTACCACCAGCTCAACACTCACTAACACCTCATACACCACCACCATGCTAATCAGTGCTAATCACTGCAGTATCTGATCCACTCACTGTACCACCAGCTCAACACACACTAACACCTCAAACACCACCACCATGCTAATCACTGCTAATCACTGCTGTATCTGATCCACTCACTGTACCACCAGCTCAACACACACTAACACCTCATACACCACCACCATGCTAATCACTGCTAATCACTGCTGTATCTGATCCACTCACTGTACCAGCTCAACACACACTAACACCTCATACACCACCACCATGCTAATCAGTGCTAAGCACTGCTGTATCTGATCCACTCACTGTACCACCAGCTCAACACACACTAACACCTCATACACCACCACCATGCTAATCAGTGCTAATCACTGCTGTATCTGATCCACTCACTGTACCACCAGCTCAACACACACTAACACCTCATACACCACCACCATGCTAATCACTGCTAATCACTGCTGTATCTGATCCACTCACTGTACCAGCTCAACACTCACTAACACCTCATACACCACCACCATGCTAATCAGTGCTAAGCACTGCTGTATCTGATCCACTCACTGTACCACCAGCTCAACACACACTAACACCTCATACACCACCACCATGCTAATCAGTGCAGTGCTGAGAATAAGAAAGTCTACAGAAAAACAGATACAGCACTACAGTCTGTAATCATTACACACCATGTCAGACCTCTCCACAGTGCTAAATATGACTCTTTAATGTACTTATATTTGCTGTTTCCCAAATACTATTGTGCCCTGAAAGGAGGGGGATGGAGGGTATATATGAGTATATTTCAATATGATAAACCCTAATACATGCAGATGCCCTTTAATTTACAAATGACTTGATTTGAAATGTTAAACTGTGGAGACAAGGAGCATATTATAGAAACATGTCTGTTCTAACACTAAAGAGGACAATGTTTATTAAACTTTTTATTCAAGTACAGTTTTGCTCTTTCAGCAGCATGATTTGGTCCTGTAGGTGAGTTCAGTTTCTCTGCAGGCACTGCAATGAGCACACACACGCACACACACACACACATAATGAACAGCTAAGGCTGTAATAATGATGTTGCTTATTACCATGAAACAGGAGGAGGTTGCCAGGGACATGACATTTCATTCTCATCGTTAAGCAACAACTTATATAAATCAGTTGCTCTTTAATCTGACCATCACACACAATTATTTTATAAATAACAAACATAAATATGATAAGTGATTACCTTACTTTTTTTTATTCAGTTTATTTAGAAACTCTTTCACTTTTAAAATATTGTGTCATATGGCAGTGTTGTGCTAAAATAAAAATCAACACCCAACCCTAACCCAGCATTTTACCACCCAACCCAAACCCAGTTCCACACCGTCTAACCCAGCATTTTACTACCAAACCTAACCCAGTATCACACCGTCTAACCCAGCATTTTACATCCCAACATTAACCCAGCATTTCACATCCCAACCCTAACCCAGTATCACACCGTCTAACCCAGCATTTTACTGCCCAACCCTAACCCAGTATCACACCGTCTAACCCAGCATTTTACTACCAAACCTAACCCAGTATTGTTACACCTCAGCCCATGTCTGTCCTGTGTTTTTCCCTCTTTTGGTTTTCTGTGCTCCTGCCCTGTTTTCCTGTCTTGTGTTTCCAGCCATGTGCTTTTTTGAGCACATGGCATTGTTTTGTTATTGTTCTGTCTCCGCCCTAGCCCCGCCCTAGCCCTGCCCAAGCCATTATTGTTGTCACCTTGTGTCTCATTTGTAACTCCGCCCCCTCATTACTTCCACAGGTGTCCCTAGTGTTTGCCTGTGTATAAATACCTCATGTGATCCATTGTTCTCTGTCGCGCTTTTTGTTTGTCTCAACTTGTAATGTTACTCTGTCCAGATTGTGTTCATCTGTTTTGTTTAGCCCCAGACCTGCTGTGTTGTTTGTCCTCAGTGTCTCAGGTTTGCTTTATTTAGTTTGTTTCTTTGTTTGCGTAGTTTGCTTATTTGGTTCAGTATTTTAGTTTATCCTCTGTTTCATAGTGTTTTGTTTTAGTTACCTTTTCTTTTTATACTCCCTAGTGTTCTTTTCTTTGTTAGTTTTAATATGGATAATAAAAAAGACTTGCATTTGCATCCTGCCTCCTCTGTGTTACATAAAGCGCGACCCACTGAGGATGTAGCAAGTCTTTATTCGGCGATGCAGGAACAGCAGGAGTTTTTGGAGAGCCTTGTTTCCACGCTTCAAGACGGACAGCCGCTGGTATTACCCTCATTGATGTCTTCCCCCTGTGAATATGATGGGGAACACGGGACCTGTGAGGGCTTCATCATGCAGTGCTCCCTCTACCTCGACCATTTGTTGTGCCCTACCCTTCCAGAACTTATAAAGGTACTTTTTATCAAGACTTTACTGAGGGGTAGGGCTTCACAATGGGCGGACATTGTGTCGGACCAAAGGCCTGAAAAGGCAAAGACGGTTGAGGGATTCTTTGAGCTACTGAAGCTCAGATTTTCAAGAGCACCTGCTGCCCCAGCTCCAGCACCTGCTGCCCCAGCTCCAGCTCCAGCACCTGCTGCCCCAGCTCCAGCTCCAGCACCTGCTGCCCCAGCTCCAGCTCCAGCACCTGCTGCCCCAGCTCCAGCTCCAGCACCTGCTGCCCCAGCTCCAGCTCCAGCACCTGCTGCCCCAGCTCCAGCTCCAGCACCTGCTGCCCCAGCTCCAGCACCTGCTGCCCCAGCTCCAGCACCTGCTGCCCCAGCTCCAGCTCCAGCACCTGCTGCCCCAGCTCCAGCTCCAGCACCTGCTGCCCCAGCTCCAGCTCCAGCACCTGCTGCCCCAGCTCCAGCTCCAGCACCTGCTGCCTCAGCTCCAGCAACTGCTGCCTCAGCTCCAACACCAGCAGCTCCCGCTGCTCCAGCTCCAGCAGCTCCCGCTACTCCAGCACCAGCAGCTCCCGCTCCTTCAGCTCCAGCGCCAGCAGCTCCCGCTGCTCCAGCGTCAGCTCCAGCACCAGCAGCTCCCGCTGCTCCAGCCTCGGCTCCGGCAGCTCCCGCTGCTCCAGCCTCAGCTCCAGCTCCAGCAGCTCCCGCTGCTCCAGCCTCAGCTCCAGCTCCAGCAGCTCCTGCTGCTCCAGCTCCAGCAGCTCCCGCTACTCCAGCACCAGCAGCTCCCGCTCCTTCAGCTCCAGCGCCAGCAGCTCCCGCTGCTCCAGCGTCAGCTCCAGCACCAGCAGCTCCCGCTGCTCCAGCCTCGGCTCCGGCAGCTCCCGCTGCTCCAGCCTCAGCTCCAGCTCCAGCAGCTCCCGCTGCTCCAGCCTCAGCTCCAGCACCAGCTGTGCCCGCGGCTCCGTCCGCCTCTGACCCTGTGCCCGCGGCTCCGTCCGCCTCTGACCCTGTGCCCGCGGCTCCGTCCGCCTCTGACCCTGTGCCCGCGGCTCCGTCCGCCTCTGACCCTGTGCCCGCGGCTCCGGCCGCCTCTGACCCTGTGCCCGCGGCTCCGTCCGCCTCTGACCCTGTGCCCGCGGCTCCGTCCGCCTCTGACCCTGTGCCCGCGGCTCCGGCCGCCTCTGACCCTGTGCCCGCGGCTCCGGCCGCCTCTGACCCTGTGCCCGCGGCTCCGGCCGCCTCTGACCCTGTGCCCGCGGCTCCGGCCGCCTCTGACCCTGTGCCCGCGGCTCCGGCCGCCTCTGACCCTGTGCCCGCGGCTCCGGCCGCCTCTGACCCTGTGCCCGCGGCTCCGGCCGCCTCTGACCCTGTGCCTGCTCCCAGAACTTTGTACACCCCCAGACCAGCTCCCAGGCCAACCCCTAGAACTGTGCCCAGGCTGGTCTCACAGACCTCAAGAACTTTTGCCAGTCCTGGGCATCCTATTTTGTTTGTACCCATGTCTCTCCCTGTCCTGGTCCCCGTGTCTGTGTTTGTTCCCGTTCCTGTCCCTGGTGGTTTTTCTGTTCCCGTCCCTGTCACCATATTTGTGTCAGTCCCAGTAAGTGTGTTTGTCCCAGTTCCCCTGCCCAGATTTGTCCAGTCCCAGTTCCCGGCTACTGTCCAGTCTGTGTTTCAACCCCTTGTCCAGTCTCCATCCCTGTGTAGTGTCCAGCCCACTGTCCAGTCTACTGTCCACTCCTCTGTCCAGTCTCAGCCCTTTGTCCAGTCTGTGTCCCCTGTCCAGTCTGTGTTTCAACCCCCTGTCCAGTCTCAGTCCCTGTCTAGTGTCCACTCCTTTGTCCAGTCTAAGCCACTTGTCCGGTCTATGTTCTCGTCCCCAGTCCAGTCTCTGTCCCAGTCTAACGTCCAGTCTTTCGTCCAGTCTCCGTCCCCTGTCCAGTCTTTGTTCATGTCCCCTGCCCTGTCTGCATCCCTGCCCAATGTACAGCCCTCTGTCCAGTCTCAGTTCTCGTCCCCTGTCCAGTCTCTGTTTTTCCCACCTCCCCAGTCTCCATTCCAGTCCCAGTATGTATCCCCTGTCCAGTCATCTGTCCAGTCTCAGTTCTCGTCCAAAGTCCAGTCTCCTGTTATGTCAATAGTTCCACCGTCGTAGTTCTGTCTCGTCTGGTTCTGTTCCCTCTCTCTCGGCGCCTCTGGTAGTGGCGCCGTTGAGGGGGGGTGATGTTACACCTCAGCCCATGTCTGTCCTGTGTTTTTCCCTCTTTTGGTTTTCTGTGCTCCTGCCCTGTTTTCCTGTCTTGTGTTTCCAGCCATGTGCTTTTTTGAGCACATGGCATTGTTTTGTTATTGTTCTGTCTCCGCCCTAGCCCCGCCCTAGCCCTGCCCAAGCCATTATTGTTGTCACCTTGTGTCTCATTTGTAACTCCGCCCCCTCATTACTTCCACAGGTGTCCCTAGTGTTTGCCTGTGTATAAATACCTCATGTGATCCATTGTTCTCTGTCGCGCTTTTTGTTTGTCTCAACTTGTAATGTTACTCTGTCCAGATTGTGTTCATCTGTTTTGTTTAGCCACAGACCTGCTGTGTTGTTTGTCCTCAGTGTCTCAGGTTTGCTTTATTTAGTTTGTTTCTTTGTTTGCGTAGTTTGCTTATTTGGTTCAGTATTTTAGTTTATCCTCTGTTTCATAGTGTTTTGTTTTAGTTACCTTTTCTTTTTATACTCCCTAGTGTTCTTTTCTTTGTTAGTTTTAATATGGATAATAAAAAAGACTTGCATTTGCATCCTGCCTCCTCTGTGTTACAAGTATCACACCGTCTAACCCAGCATTTTACTGCCCAACCCTAACTCAGTATCACACCGTCTAACCCAGCATTTTACATCCCAACATTAACCCAGCATTTTACATCCCAACCCTAACCCAGTATCACACCGTCTAACCCAGCATTTTACATCCCAACATTAACCCAGCATTTCACATCCCAACCCTAACCCAGTATCACACCGTCTAACCCAGCATTTTACTGCCCAACCCTAGCCCAGTATCACACCGTCTAACCCAGCATTTTACTGCCCAACCCTAACCCAGTATCACACCGTCTAACCCAGCATTTTACATCCCAACATTAACCCAGCATTTCACATCCCAACCCTAACCCAGTATCACACCGTCTAACCCAGCATTTTACTGCCCAACCCTAACCCAGTATCACACCGTCTAACCCAGCATTTTACTACCAAACCTAACCCAGTATCACACCGTCTAACCCAGCATTTTACATCCCAACATTAACCCAGCATTTCACATCCCAACCCTAACCCAGTATCACACCGTCTAACCCAGCATTTTACTGCCCAACCCTAACCCAGTATCACACCGTCTAACCCAGCATTTTACTGCCCAACCCTAACCCAGTATCACACCGTCTAACCCAGCATTTTACTGCCCAACCCTAACCCAGTATCACACCGTCTAACCCAGCATTTTACTGCCCAACCCTAACCCAGTATCACACCGTCTAACCCAGCATTTTACTACCAAACCTAACCCAGTATCACACCGTCTAACCCAGCATTTTACATCCCAACATTAACCCAGCATTTTACATCCCAACCCTAACCCAGTATCACACCGTCTAACCCAGCATTTCACATCCCAACCCTAACCCAGTATCACACCGTCTAACCCAGCATTTTACTGCCCAACCCTAGCCCAGTATCACACCGTCTAACCCAGCATTTTACTGCCCAACCCTAACCCAGTATCACACCGTCTAACCCAGCATTTTACATCCCAACATTAACCCAGCATTTCACATCCCAACCCTAACCCAGTATCACACCGTCTAACCCAGCATTTTACTGCCCAACCCTAACCCAGTATCACACCGTCTAACCCAGCATTTTACTACCAAACCTAACCCAGTATCACACCGTCTAACCCAGCATTTTACATCCCAACATTAACCCAGCATTTCACATCCCAACCCTAACCCAGTATCACACCGTCTAACCCAGCATTTTACTGCCCAACCCTAGCCCAGTATCACACCGTCTAACCCAGCATTTTACCACCAAACCTAACCCAGTATCACACCGTCTAACCCAGCATTTTACATCCCAACATTAACCCAGCATTTCACATCCCAACCCTAACCCAGTATCACACCGTCTAACCCAGCATTTTACTGCCCAACCCTAACCCAGTATCACACCGTCTAACCCAGCATTTTACTGCCCAACCCTAACCCAGTATCACACCGTCTAACCCAGCATTTTACTGCCCAACCCTAACCCAGTAACACACCGTCTAACCCAGCATTTTACTACCAAACCTAACCCAGTATCACACCGTCTAACCCAGCATTTTACATCCCAACATTAACCCAGCATTTCACATCCCAACCCTAACCCAGTATCACACCGTCTAACCCAGCATTTTACTGCCCAACATTAACCCAGCATTTTAAATCCCAACATTAACCCAGCATTTCACATCCCAACCCTAACCCAGTATCACACCATCTAACCCAGCATTTTACTGCCCAACCCTAACCCAGTATCACACCGTCTAACCCAGCATTTTACTGCCCAACCCTAGCCCAGTATCACACCGTCTAACCCAGCATTTTACTACCAAACCTAACCCAGTATCACACCGTCTAACCCAGCATTTTACATCCCAACATTAACCCAGCATTTCACATCCCAACCCTAACCCAGTATCACACCGTCTAACCCAGCATTTTACTGCCCAACCCTAACCCAGTATCACACCGTCTAAACCAGCATTTTACTGCCCAACCCTAACCCAGTATCACACCGTCTAACCCAGCATTTTACTGCCCAACCCTAACCCAGTAACACACCGTCTAACCCAGCATTTTACTACCAAACCTAACCCAGTATCACACCGTCTAACCCAGCATTTTACATCCCAACATTAACCCAGCATTTCACATCCCAACCCTAACCCAGTATCACACCGTCTAACCCAGCATTTTACCACCCAACCCTAACCCAGTATCACACCGTCTAACCCAGCATTTTACTGCCCAACATTAACCCAGCATTTTAAATCCCAACATTAACCCAGCATTTCACATCCCAACCCTAACCCAGTATCACACCATCTAACCCAGCATTTTACTGCCCAACCCTAACCCAGTATCACACCGTCTAACCCAGCATTTTACTTCCCAACCCTAACCCAGTATCACACCACCCAACCCAGCATTTTACATCCCAACCCTAACCCAGTATCACACAGTCTAACCCAGCATTTTACTGCCCAACCCTAACCCAGTATCACACCTTCTAACCCAGCATTTTACTACCAAACCTAACCCAGTATCACACCGTCTAACCCAGCATTTTACTTCCCAACCCTAACCCAGTACCACACCGTCTAACCCAGCATTTTACTTCCCAACCCTAACCCAGTATCACACCGTCTAACCCAGCATTTTACTGCCCAACCCTAACCCAGTATCACACCGTCTAACCCAGCATTTTACCACCCAACCCTAACCCAGTATCACACCTTCTAACCCAGCATTTTACTGCCCAACCCTAACCCAGTATAATAATAATAATAATAATAATAATAATATATAATCGTTACTATGTATATATATATATATATATATTTTAATAGGATATATAATATTATATAATAATATTATATATATACACATTCCCGCCGAAAAGCCCTAACCAGTTCCGGGTCCAAAACGTGTCTAGCAGGCACCCAGGACCGCTCCTCCGGGCCGTACCCCTCCCAGTCCACCAGGTACTGGAGACCCCCGCGCACCCTTCGGGAGTCCAGGAGCCGGCGGACGGAATAGGCGGGGGCACCACCAATGGTGCGGGGACCCGGGGGAGCAGCCGTACCCAAAGAACAGAGGTAGGGCCTGAGGCGGGACACATGGAAGGTCGGGTGGACTCTACTAAGGGCAGGTGGCAGGGCGAGCCGGTATGATACCGGATTGATCCGGCGAGTGATTTTAAATGGCCCCACATACCGCGGGGCCAGTTTGCGTGGGGTACCCCGCAACGGAAGGTCCTTGGCCGATAGCCAGACTCGTTGGCCAACCCTGTATGAGGGGGCGGGCCGCCGTCTCCTGTCTGCATGGCGTTTCTGGGTCACCCTGGCAGACAAGCCTTCCTCCAGGCTCTGTGGCAACGTCTGACCGTCTGGTCGGCCGAGAACACCCCTGTAGTAGTCTCCTATCCGGGGAAAGCAGGCGGAGCATACCCAAACTGGCACTCAAAAGGCGACATTCCCAAAGATGAGTGCCAGAGTGTGTTGTGGGCATACTCCGCCCACTTCAGTTGGTCGGACCAGGTAGAAGGGGCAGAGGAAGCCAGACAGCGGAGGGTCCTTTCCAGATCCTGGTTGACCCTCTCTGTCTGACCGTTGGACTGGGGGTGGAACCCCGAGGACAGGCTGACCTCAGCCCCCAGTAAGCGGCAAAAGGCCCCCCAGAACCGGCTGGTGAACTGCACCCCACGGTCTGAGACAATGTCAGCGGGTGGTCCGTGGATGCGGACCACCTGGTCCAGCAGCGCCTCTGCAGTCCCCTGCGCGGTTGGTAGCTTGGGCAGAGCCACAAAGCGACCAGCCTTGGAAAACCTGTCCACAATGACTAGTATCACGGTGTTGCCCCGAGACGGGGGCAACCCCGTGATAAAGTCCATGGACAGGTGTGACCAGGGACTTGAGGGGACCGCTAGAGGGTGCAGCAGACCCGTGGGCCTGGTTCTGGGGTCCTTACCCTGCGCGCATGCTACACAGGCGGCCACGTGGGCACGCACGTCTTTTTCCATGCGGGGCCACCAAAACTGGCGCCCCAGGAACTTGAGCGTGCGTGTGACCCCTGGATGTGCAACCTGAGGTGAGGAGTGTCCCCAGGTGAGTACCCTTTTCCTGAGGGAGGGAGGTACATAATCCCGGCCTGGTGGGCCATTCCCCGGACCGGGATCTGTCTCTTGGGCCCGTCTGATGGTGTCCAAGAGTCCCCACCGAAGGGGCGCCAGGATCCTGGCCGGAGGTAACACGGTGGAGGGCTCGCTTAGGAGAGGGAGGTTGTTCCCACTGGTGAGAGAGGGCGTCCGGTTTGATGTTCTTGGACCCAGGGCGGTATGACAAGACGAAATCAAACCGGGTAAAAAACAACCCCCATCTGGCCTGGCATGGATTTAGGCGCCTGGCCTGTTGGATGTAGGCCAGGTTTTTGTGGTCTGTCCAGACCAGAAAGGGGTGTTCGGCCCCTTTCCAGTGCCAGTGCCTCCACTCTTCTAGGGCGAGCTTCACAGCCAGGAGCTCCTTATCTCCCACGTCATACCTCTGCTCGGCAGGGGTCAGACGGTGGGAATAGTAGGCACATGGGTGCAGTTGGCCATCCAGCCCCGCCCGCTGGGACAAGACCGCACCCACGCCTACTTTAGAGGCGTCCACCTCCACGACAAATGGGAGTCCGGGGTCAGGCAGTCGGAGAACAGGCGGCCTGGTCAGCAGGTGCTTGATTGCCTCAAATGCCTCCTGGGCTTCTGTGGTCCAGGTGAACCGCCCTGAGGTCTTCCTGGTCAGGGCGGTCTGTGGGGCGGCCACAGTGCTAAAGTTCCGGATGAACCGCCGGAAAAAATTAGCAAAGCCCAGGAAGCGCTGGACCAGGCGTACCGAGGTGGGTTGGGGCCAGCTCTCGACTGCCTTGACCTTGGTGGGGTCCATGTGCAGGGTGTTATGGGACACCACGAATCCCAAGAAGGACATTGTCTGCACATGGAACTCGGACTTCTCCAGTTTGACGTAGAGGTGGTTCTCTAGGAGTAGCTGGAGCACACGTCGGACATGGGTAACGTGTTCATTCACCGAACGACTGTACACAAGTATGTTGTCCAGGTAAACGAACACGTACCTGTCCAACACCTCCCGGAGCACCTCATTAATATACCCCTGGAAGACAGCAGGGGCATTCATCAACCCAAAGGGCATTACCAGGTACTCATAGTGCCCAGAGGGGGTGATGAACGCCGTCTTCCATTCGTCGCCCGCCATGATCCTGACTAGATTATAGGCACTGCGCAGATCCAACTTAGTGAACGAAAACGGGCGGAGGAGGAAAACGGGTGGAAAACAAACCTCACGCAGAGCGTGAGTGAAAGAGAGGGGGAGAAAATGTAAACAAAGACCGCCTGGAAGTGCAGCTACCTCTTATGGCGCGAGGTAAAAACAAAAGAGCTTCCAAACTAAACAAAGAAGTGAACTAAGGTGCTTATGGATTAAACGCTGCTCCACCAGAGAGGAGAGGAACAGCGAGGAGAGAGAAAAGGTGAGCACACCGCGTGCCTCGCGGCGGCTGCTACACACACACACACACACAAACAAACAAAGACTCAGAGAACGAGAGGAGAGCGGTGGAGCACACTGCTCTACACAGCCACACCAAACTTGAGAGGGAAAAACGGCACTTGCCGTGGATAGGAAAGAAGGGCAATGAGAGCCGGAGCTCAGAGAAAATGTGGGCATAGATTCGCTCCCATGAGTGTCAAAGATCCAGCGCCGAGTGGCTGGTTGGCGTGGCTTTTAAGGTGTTCATAGCAGGTGTTGGTAATTAGCCAATTAACCCTCGGCGCTGGGCTGGCACGCCCTCCGATGCCCCGGAGGACGCCTCAGTCGGCCACCAGCCCTTACACCTAACCCAGTATCACACCGTCTAACCCAGCATCGTACTGCTCTAATATAGCATCACATCACACAACCCTTTAACTTTTGGGGAAAAAGTCATTGGAAACAGTTCGGTTCCCATGACATCTGGCATGTCGGTGTACACTGTTTTGTATAGAATTTATTCTAATTTTTGTGAGCCTCAGTTTGAACTGAACTTGAGCATTCAGAACTAAAAATCTTTAAGAGGCAACATGAACCGTCTTCATCCCTCACTGAAAGGCTGAGAGGAGTCGTACTGAGTGATTGATTCTGCAGCTGTGAGCTTCACCGATCACTCTGAAGGACTGATCAATATGCCAATCTCTCCAGCATTTACCCTCTGTCCACTACACTGAGCCAAAAGATTCATCTCAGACCACAGAGAGTCAACTCTGAGTTTCTGCTACCTACCTGATAGTTACTCTTACTGACCATTTCAGCAGAACACAACCAGTACATTTACACCAGTACACACACACACACACACTCTCAAACAGTACATTTACACCAGCACACACACACACACACTCTCAAACAGTACAGGTACACCAGCACACACACACACACACACACACACACACACACTCTCAAACAGTACAGGTACACCAGTACACACACACACACACACACACACACACACACTCTCAAACAGTACAGGTACACCAGCACACACACACACACACTCTCAAACAGTACATTTACACCAGTACACACACACACACACTCTCAAACAGTACATTTACACCAGTACACACACACTCAACCAGCACACACACACACACACACTCTCAAACAGTACATTTACACCAGTACACACACACACACACACTCTCAAACAGTACATTTACACCAGTACACACACACTCAACCAGCACACACACACACACACACTCTCAAACAGTACAGGTACACCAGTACACACACACACACACACACACACACACACTCTCAAACAGTACAGGTACACCAGTACACACACACACACACACACACTCTCAAACAGTACAGGTACACCAGTACACACACACACACACACACACACACACTCTCAAACAGTACAGGTACACCAGTACACACACACACACACACACACACACACACACTCTCAAACAGTACAGGTACACCAGTACACACACACTCAACCAGCACACACACACACACACAACCAGTACACTCACACCAGCACACACACTCAACCAGCACACACACACACACACACACACTCAACCAGTACACTCACACCAGCACACACACTCAACCAGCACACACACACACACACACACTCAACCAGAACACACACACCAGCACACACACTCAACCAGCACACACACACACACACACACTCTCAAACAGTACAGGTACACCAGTACACACACACACACACACACACACTCAACCAGTACACACACACCAGTGAACACATGATCTCCTGATGGTAGAGTAGAGCACTGGGGAGCAGTAATAATGTTCTAATGACAGTAATAGTATCTATGGGGGTGGGGTTCTCTCCTGAAGCAGACGATGGACGGGTCAGCACACACCGCTGGAACCTAGCCATCCTGACTTTCAGCCCACTCCAAACCCTGAGGAGCTGTACCCACACACTGCACTAAACCACTTGATGAGCCAGACTTTCAAACTAAGATGAAGCCCAGACTGAAAGAGCCCCTCGGGCGTGTGTGTGCTGGTCAGATTTCACACTGGAACTGTGAGGAAATCATCTCCACTGCTGCTCACCCTCAGCTTCTGTTACACACATTTAATCTACGAGCACACCACCACAGTCCAGTCATATCAATACAGCCAGAGCACTGATTAAACCAATAAGCACACTGCAGCTTTATATATGAGTAAGATCTGAAACATATATATGCAGATGTATTTACTGGATGGGACACTAAAAGACACTGATAAAATATCTGCAGTTATTTATCTTATACTCATCTTATATTCAATTATGAATTATGGGAGTTGTAGTGAGGGCTGATAGTGGGTGCAGGTGAATTATGGGAGTTGGAGTGAGGGTTGACAGTGGGTGCAGGTGAATTATGGGAGTTGTAGTGAGGGCTGATAGTGGGAGCAGGTGAATTATGGGAGTTGTAGTGAGGGCTGATAGTGGGTGCAGGTGAATTATGGGAGTTGGAGTGAGGGTTGATAGTGGGTGCAGGTGAATTATGGGAGTTGTAGTGAGGTCTTATAGTGGGTGCAGGTGAATTATGGGAGTTGTAGTGAAGGTCTGATAGTGGGTGCAGGTGAATTATGGGAGTTGGAGTGAGGTCTAATAGTGGGTGCAGGTGAATTATGGGAGTTGTAGTGAGGTCTTATAGTGGGTGCAGGTGAATTATGGGAGTTGGAGTGAGGTCTAATAGTGGGTGCAGGTGAATTATGGGAGTTGGAGTGAGGTCTAATAGTGGGTGCAGGTGAATTATGGGAGTTGGAGTGAGGTCTTATAGTGGGTGCAGGTGAATTATGGGAGTTGTAGTGAGGGCTGATAGTGGGTGCAGGTGAATTATTGGAGTTGTAGTGAGGGCTGATAGTGGGTGCAGGTGAATTATGGGACATTAGTTCACAGGTCCCACATCAGTGCAAGCTTGATTTATGCAATAGCAGAAAAAAAGACTGTCAGTGTTGGCAGTACAGCATCAGCGCCAGTTCTGATTTCTTCACAGTCAAATTGGCCGATGGGTGTTTTTTTTTTTTGGCTGATTTTCATGTGCTTTTATTCTTTAACCCAAAGCTAAAACTATCCAAGCTAAAATAACACATTAAACACACTCACACATTCCCAGTGTTTTTCTCAGCCAAAGTCACAGTATAAATAATATTACCTGTTCTTTAATGAGTCAAACTGGCAACAAATTTATATATAACATGTTTATGAGGGGATACAGAAAGCCACTTTTTTTTTGTTGCTGCTTGCAGTAGGATCCGGATCTGGTTTGAAACTATCATACATACATTTGTAGTGATAATTTAAATGACAAATATCTGACACTGTTTTTTTTTTTACTCCTAATTCTCACTTTCTGCCCTTTTTTCCTGTCGTCACTGTCTGTGGAAGAGGAGCAGGGGCTCCTTTAGCTGTTGAAGATCAACAGTGATTGGCTGGTTCACTGTGCATGCAGACACTGTCACATCCAATAGCAACAAACTCTGTGTAATTGATTAAAATAAAATCTGACTAGAGTAAAATAAATTATACTAGGCAGATAAACCCCATGTCTGCTACATCTTTGATACAACAGTGTTCCTTTTCTTTTTATGTCAGGCAGTAAAAAAGGTGTAGCATGGAGTGGCATATCTCTACTGCGATGTGATTACTGAACATGTGCACATCGCGATGACGATGCTCAACTGATATATCATGCAGCACCAAAGACTTTAAACCATATACACTGCAAATGCATTAAATCCTTACCGACTAAAAACCCACACATTGCACATTTATACTGGACTGAAGTCATTAGTTTACCTTTAATTTTCTCTGTTATGTCAATCCCTGTTTCTGTAAATGCTCGGCTACATTGAAAATGAGGGCTGCCCGCCCTCAATGTAAATCCGAGTTAAAATAAAGGTTGATTGATTGATTAGTATGAGTAGATTGTAAATGATGTACCTGTTACAGTCCACATGGAGCAGCAGGTGAGAGGCGCTGATGGTCAGGGCGATTTTGTGCCACTGACCGTCGGCCAGTCTGTACGGGAAGGTCTCTGAGCGCGGTTTTCCGTTGTGGCGGTAATGGTAGCGGATTTCCTCCCGAAGGCCGCTGCTCTCCAGCTCAAAATAACTGCAGGAGGGAAAGAAAGAGGAGAAGAGTGACTGATGGTGGTGGTTATATCTGAAAATACCCTTTTACCCCCCATTCCCAGTCCAGGGTTCCCAACACTGCCCAGGTCTGCATGATTTTCCCCAATGAGAGAACACTTCACTCAGCTTATCTGTTGAAGGTTACATAACACTTCACTAAATCCTTCCCTTAACCCAAATGTGTTCAGTGCCTGTTTGCTCCTTTTTTTGCAGTGGAGATACAAGGATAATGTATTAAGAATTACTAGGAGCTTAAACCCCACATACTAGTAAACTCTAGTCTTAATGGAATTATTCCATAATTGCAAACTAAAAGATTGAACTGATTGAACTGGACTGTGTTTAAAAAACACAGAATGCAGGTTGGACGTAGAACTATTTTATAAAGTAAACTCATTATACAGGTGATGGTACCCCTGAAAATAATATTACCAAAAGGACATGTTAAATCAAGGTGTGTCCACTAAATAACATCACTAAATAACATGCTGTTTGGTGACATGGTGTGTACCACACTCAACACGGACCAGAGGAAGTGAAGGAAAGAGTTGTCTCAGGAGATGTTAAAGGTAAAGGTTATAAGACCATCTTCAAGCAGCTTGATGTACCTGTTACTACAGCTGCACATATCATTCAGAAATGGAAAGAATCCATAGGAATATAGCCAACCGCATGTGGCCACAGGAGGAAAACTGATGACAAATCAAACAGATGGATAATATGAATGGTAACAAAAAAAGCCCAGAAAAACTTCTAAAGAGATTAAAGGTGAACTTTAAGCTCAAGTAACATCAGTGTCATTTCGCACCATCCGTCATTGTTTGAGCCAAAATGAATTTAATGGGAGACGACTCAGGTTGAAAACGTCATTGTTGAAAACAAAATATATATATATATATATATATATATATATATATATATATATATATATATATATATATATATATATATATATATATTGGAGTTTGCCTATCTACATGTTAACAAGCCACAGAGCTTCTGGGGGAATGTCCTATGGACAGATGAAACAAAATGTGAAACATGGAGGAGGCTCGGTTATGTTCTGTGTCTGCATCTGGATCTGAATCTCAAGACTATTAAGGGATTTGAGAGAGAAATATGTCAGAAAGCTTGGTCTCAGTCACAGGTCATGGGTCTTGCAACAAGATAATGACCCAAAGATTCCATTTCCCGAGATGCACCTGCACTCAACCTTTCCGGACATGGCGGATCACGTGGCGCTTCAGTGTTCCGGCCCCCCATGCTTTGAGATTGCTCACACCTGTGTTTCCTTGCTTTTTCTCCCTAATTTCCCATTTCTTTTGTTCTTCATCGTTTGTTACAGACCCCCCTGTATTTCAAACCGCTCTTTTGCCAAGTCCTTTGTTGTTTTTGTGAGCCGAGTTGCTGAAGACTCATTTTGTATTGTTTGATTTGTTTGTATTCTTTAGCTTGCCCTTTTGCCTTATTGTGGATTTCCTGTGTATGACCTACTTGCCTGCTCACTGTTTTATGTTGTTTGTTTATACTACCCTTTGGTTACTGATCCTGCCTGTCCCTGACTATTCTTATAAGCATGTTCCTCTATTTAATAAATTGTGTGTTTGGTATCCACACTTGTCTGTCTTGTGTTTGGCCATCAGTACGAGTGACCTGTAATCACCCCGACTCATGACCCTGTCACCTGTTCACTGGCTGTCCTCCCTTGCAGCTCTTTTGGTAGGAACTGACCGCTGCACAGCAGGAACAAAGCTCTGGCCTTCCAAAGCTCTAACTCTTCCACCAGTCTGAGAGCTCTTATCCAGAGCGCTGCTGTTGTTGGAGGTGTGACTGGCATTGCTCCAGTGTTGCAGAACTTTGCGGGAGGTGAAGACTCTCGCCTGCTTTAATGAGCACTATATGGAGGATGTTTTTTGAGTCATAATTTGGGACTTAAGGACACGAGTTCTGAGTGCAGCGTCTGAGAACTGTGTTTAGTCTGACAGGACGTGTGCTTCTTGTTGTCATGGTAACTTGTACACCAAAAGTGCTCCATTCATCCGTGTAAATTTGGTCTGGATTGCATGGAGAGCACAAGTAAATGGAGAACTTCAGGCTGCTGTTTAGATCTTCAGACAGAATTAGTTCATTAATCTTGGTGAAACATTTGAATGTCAGTGACTACAGTACAACTCCCAGTAAACCAAGCAGGTCACATTCAGAGAAAGTGAAATAGATTTATTCATTACTTGTTTTATCCTATGAAGTAAAAGTGCCACTTGCTGCTGGAGATGGAGATGCATGAGCATAACAGAGCACAGCAGCACTATACCCGTCACTAAATTCACTAAAATAAAACGGAATTGCTGTCAAATACAAGAACAGGGTGAAGTTTAAGCAGTAAAGTTGTAAGTGATATTAGTGAATATAGTAACTCTGTATTGTAGAGAAGTGGGCGGAGCTTCTGGTCATGGTGAACATAAGGCTTGTGTACAGTAGTAAAGTTGTAAAACAATTACATATTAACAGAACTTTTAGACTACAGTTCTCAATACTGAATGAATGCATGTTATATAGATAGTAGATAACAGTGAGCACTGAACAGCTCCACACAGTGTGAGGAGAGTGTGGGATGATTTATACATGCAGGTGTTGATATTTCACGTTAAATAAATTATTCAGACTGGAGAACAGCTTTACCAAACTATTGCTTTAAAATTTTACTGATGCACTAAAAGTCTGCGTTTATTGTTCTGAAGCACAGCAGCAGTTACTGAGGTGCCCTAATACTGCAGTCATACACTCCCACTGTTCCACATGCGGTCTGACCCAGAGACCGTCCAGTTTCTGAGAACATCCTAACCACCTCCATCAGCCTCCACACAGCCTTCCTGCAGGGTTTTGTTCTTTATGACTTGTCTAATCCTCTCACACACACACACACACACCTTCTGGTTAAACTCACTGAACATTAATAAGCAGGGAACGGGCTGATTTATCCTCCGTGTGGTATATCCACCGTTATAGCAGGCTTACAGTCTTTACAGCTCCACTGCTTTTACCAGCTGAAACAGAACCCAGCACTGTGAACAAACTAAAGCTGCACCATATATCATATTTATTTATTACTGCCAGCAGGTTTAATGATTTCTCAGGACCCATTTCAGAAGGGTCAAATTATTGGCAAGCATCAATCAGAGAAAACATCTAAGGATTGTAGCTGAAACTACTAAAATCAGGTTAAGAACTGTCCAGCACATTATTGAAAAAGGACAGTGGGGGAACATCATCTTCCAGGAAAGAATGTAGTCAGAAAAACTTAAACAGTGATTAACAGTAAAGACAGGTAAAGTGACGCACCCATCATGACTAGTGCTACCGTGAAAACTGCAGTTGGTCTGCAGGTTTAGGTTCAGCAACAGTATGTGCTGAAAGAATGAGGTCAGCTGACTCTACCTGAATATACTGAATATAGACCAGGTTATTCCATCAATGCATTTTTTTTTACCTAATGACACGGGCCCACGGGCATATTCCAAGATGACAATGTCAGGATTCATGGAGCTGGAATTGTGAAAGAGTTCAGGATTCAGGGAGCATGAGATCATCATTTATCATTTTCACACATGGATTGAGAGAGTTCACCACAGAGTCCAGATCTTAACCTCATTGAGAATGGTAGGGATGTGCTGGAGAACTCTGAACTCTACTTTAGTGCCTGTCTTCATTCAGGTGTTTAGCTATCTGTCAATAGCCATGTGTAAGTAAGCTCCCACTACAGCCACAATTATCATTAATCATTAATAAAACTAGATTTGATCACAAAATATTCCATTCCAATCAGCATTGCATTGGTTTCCAGTCAAATTGAAAACTGATTATAAAAGTCTTTTACTAACCTAAATAACCCTGCATGGGCTCACTCCTGAGCATCAGTGAAATACATTTTTATGAACTATATCACAGTTACTCAGATCACAAGGTACTGGTATCTTAATAGTTCCCAAAATTTAGAGGAGTTCAGGAAGGGGCAGAGCTTTCTCTTATAAAACGTGCCAACTGTGGAATAACCTTCCAGAAAATTTTCAGAACAATCTTTAAGTTTAGACTGTAAGCGAACTTGATTAGTTTAGCCTGATTAGTTTACTGGGAACACACCACAGTATAATATTACCACCCACAGTGGACAGAACAGTGAGTTATAATGATTGTGACCACCTACTGGTAATGATCATGACCAAAAGCATCTGGTTAGAACTGTCTGTGCAAATATACAAAAGTGACCACATTCAGACTCCGCCCACACATCCCACAGGTAAGTGAAGTGTAAACTACAACTCGGATAAACACAGTGAGAATTCTTCATTCATCCAGGGCTTTTTTCCTCAGCAGAAACGAATGCCACTTTATTTTCTCAGCATCACCACAGCGTTCACTCCACACCCCTTCCAAACATCCTTCATCAATATTAATGCCAACTGTAACACAAGCTACCCCACAGAACACCAAACAAGCCCCTCAAACCGGCAGCCCTTTTATTTTCCTCTCTGCAGATCCCCATCCTGGAAAAAAGTCAGAAAGATAACATGTTGCTCGTCGGTTTTGACAGCTCACTCAGCATCCACATCAAAAGTAATGGAAAGTTTGTTCACACTCATAAATAATCGAATATTTCATACCAGTAAACCAACTCAAATATAAAATTTACAGTTTATTTATAGTATTAAAGAAATTGAAAAGAAAAATGCATTAAAAATATCAAAATCCCAAAGTGTTTAATCTTGTAATAAACAGTGGGTGGGTGCGTACTTATTTCCAGTTCAAAAACAGCCTGGTGTAATACTTGTTGTATTTAAACTCTAGTATTATGGTGATGACAAGTTGATGATGGTGACCGGCGATGTGATTGACCTAGTGACTCTCACAGAAATCACATCAATATTCAATGTTGGAGACCCCGCCCATAGGACATAGGACAGGTCAAAAATCATGGAACACAATACTAGTCACATGTCTTATGTCTTGTGTGTGTGTGTGTGTGTGTGTGTGTTTAAAAAAAATAATTTCAGGGAGGTATCCCCAGACCCAAAAAAAAAAGAAATTACTCGCACACACCAAAGGATAATAGAACTTTATCTTTTGTCTATATGCATACATTTGCAGTAAAAAGTATGTGAACCTGTTGGTATTACTTGTATTTCTGCATATATTGGTCATTAAATGTGTTCTGATCTTCATCTAAGTCACAACAATAGACAAACACAGTCTGCTAAAACTAATACCACACAAAAAATGATATGTTTGCCTTGTTTTATTAAACACAACATGAGGGGGAAAAGTATGTGAACCCCTATGCTGATGACTTTTCTAAGAGCTAATTGGAGGCAGGATGTGATGAGATTGGATGTGTTGGTTAAAGCTGCCCTGCCCTGTAAAAACACACCAGTTTTGAGTTTGCTGTTCTTAAGAAGCATTGCTTGATGTGAATCACGCCTCACACAAAACAGCTCTCAAAAGACCTACGATCAAGACTTGTTGACTTGACTTTAAGCTGGAAATGGTTACAAAAGTATCTCTAAAAGCCTTGATGCTCATTTGTCCATGGTTAGACAGACGTTCTACAAATAGAGAAAGTTCAGCACTGTTGCTGCTACTCTCTAGGCGTGATCGTCCTGTAAAGATGACTGCAAGAGCACAGCGCAGAATGATCAATGAGGTGAGGAAGAATCCTAGAGTCTCAGCTGAATCTCTGGCACATGCTAACATTTTAGTTGAAAAATCTACAACAAGGAAAACATTAAACAAAAATTGAGTTTACTGGAGGAAGCCACTGCAGTCCAAAAAAAACACTGCTGCACGTTTGAAGTTTGCAAAAGATCACCTGGATGTTCCACAGCTGTACTGGCTAGATGTACTGTGGAAAGATGAAACCTAAATTTGAGCTGTTTGGAAGAAACACACAACGCTATGTGTGGAGAAAAAAGGCACAGCACACCATCCTCAAAACCTCATCCCAGCTGTGAAACATGGTGGAGGAGGCATCATGGTTTGGGGAAAACCATGATGCCCCCTCCACCATGTTTCACAGATTTCACAGTTGAGATGAGGTTTTGATGATGGTGTGCTGTGCCTTGTGCTGTCTCAGGGTCTGGACGGATTGCCGTCATCAACGGAAAAATTTAATTCCCAAGCATACCAAGACATTTTGCATGAACGTTTAGTTGAGGTTTTTGCTGCCAAAGGAGGGTCAACCAGTTATTAAATCACAAGGTACACATAATTTTTACCCCTGCACTGTGAATATTGTGTGTTTAATAAAACCATGCAAACAAATAATTTTTATTGTGTGGTTTTAGTTTAAGCAGACTGTGTTTGCCTATTGTTGTGACTTAGATGAAGATCAAAAAAACATTTAATGACCAATTTGAGCAGAAATCCAAGTTTATGCAGAAATTCCAAAGGGTATATATACCTCAACATGCCTTTTGCAATCATTTAGTCCCCCGTGGGCAATGCTAAAATAATTATTAGAACTGTACAGTGGGCAAGACTTTTACTATTTTTTTACTTTTATCAGACATGGATATACTATATAGAAATCAGAGATGCGATGAGGCCAATCAGAATCTGTGTTCACTCTTGGGTTTTAAATTCCGGGAGATTTTATCTGACCTGCAGGGAATTAGGGAGCTGTTATTGATATGCGGAAGACTCCCACAATTTTCGGTAGACTTGAGAAGTCTGAGTGTGTGTGTGTGTGTGTGTGTGTGTGTGTGTGTGTGTGTGTGTGTGTGTGTGTGTGTGTGTGGTAGGACCAGAGACTGTAAAAAAGAAGGACGCTGTGTCGCCGTTCCCATTCATTTAATGAAAATGAAGCTAAAATCTTCCTCCATGTTGTTGATCCTGAAACCCGAGTCTGTAGAGCGCAGTAGAGACCAGAGGAGGGAGAAAGACTCTGGAGAGGCCGCCTACTCATTTAAATAACCCCACCCCTGAGGGCTGCCTCCACAGAGCTCACACAGTCTATGGTCCCGCCCATACAGTCACTGGTCCCACCCCGGCTATGTGTAACCCCGCCCTTTTACAATAACCACACCTTTTTAAATAGAGCTGAATAACGTTTTAAAAAATTAATTCTGTGAGGATATAAAAAAAATAACAATATAATCAGAGGTTACACTAGCTGCTGCATTTAAATAATGGAGGTAGAATTACAGTATATTAGAAAAAAACGTGATTGAAATTTGTTCTGTTTTGCCATTGAAACCTATGGGGATGGGTGGAGTTACACAGCTTTTTGCAACCGAACAGCAGGGGGCGCCCGACCTGTGGTGGCTTCACTTCTGAGAGACGATGCTCTGTCCAGATATACACAGTCTATGGGTAGGACAGGTGTATCAGTCCTATTTCAGAGATGAGGCTCTCTGGTCTGAATTCTGCATCAGTTCTCTCTGATTCTGCCGGGATCATCCAGAAATAGATCAACACCTGTTTCACCATATCACTCCTCTGTAATCTCAGCGCTGACTGGGCGCTCCTGCGGTGCGAGCGTGAGGCGTTCAGGGGAACGTTTGACCTGAGTCATCTGGACATAATGATCTGACCCTGGAATAAGAGGCTACGGAAACCAACTGCTTAGCTTAGCCATCCAACACTGATCCCAGACCCTCACATGAAGCACCGATACCACACAAACCACACGTGTGTTACCACACACACAGGATTCTCCCGCATCACCGCTGTGAATGAGATGCACCCTTGAATGTGTGTCTATTACACTGAGTGTAATCTAAACTTCTCCACAGAGAGATCCATCTCCTTTTAAAGCAGAGGTCCTCCACACTCAGCCTCTCTCATCTATTTATTATGAATGCTTCAAAAACTGCAGCTGTATCAACTAAATGGCCAATCAAAAGAAGATGTTATTTAATAGCTCAGTCTGATAGGGTCATTCCTTATTACAGATATAAACATGCAGGTGAATAGCTGCAAATGTACTTCAGGCTTTTATAGTCATTTATACACATTAATTATTATAGTGAAATAAGGGGTTGCGCATATTTAAATCAAAACTTTCACATGAATAAAAATCATTACATTTTCAGCTACAGTTCAGCCTTCCAGTGTGTTACATGATTTTTTATTTTTTTTGTCAGTCAGTCTCTCTTCCCTCTCTTCCCATTGGTTGTCGTCATCACTGTTAGATGTAAAGGGGCGTGACCTCCCTCACCATCACTGTGAAGTTGATGTACTCAGGGTATCCTCTCTGAGCTACTGAGGGAAGTTTTATATAATGGTTAAATGCTTGTATACAGTGTTGTAGGCTGTAAGAGCAAGTTGCTGGTTTCTGTATTGTTTAGTGTTGCAGTGTTTACAGTTGTGTTGCTGCACAGTTATACTGCCTTTGTTTGCTCAATTAAGGAATAAAACTAAAATACATTGAAAAAAACATTGAAAGTTTCTTAAGCTTCAATTGTTACTTAATATTACAATATTAATGCACTCTGAGTTATTCTAACATAAATTAACAGGTTTTATACTTGTGACCATAGAAGATAATACATTAAATTAAAATAAAAAAAATAATTAAAATTAACTAACAGATTTTTTTTATTAGTTTATTCATAGGTTAAAGTATACATGGCTGTAATATAAAAGAATAGTCTTTTTCCATAAAAAAAGGGTATTTATTATAAATCATCTTTTTCTTTGTTTTAACTTTTTGGTGCTTGGGTTAATCATATATTGATTGATTTAAAATAAAAATGTTAGATTCTAACTAAATCATATATGTATATATAAGTTATATAATATATATAAGATTCTTTCTAATTATATATTTAATATTGAGTCATATTGAGTAATATTATTACCATATTAAAACTATACAGTAACACATGCAATTAATTATTTAGCAAACAAAAAGTGTTAAACAAACCAGAACATGTTTTATACTTTAGAATCTTCTAAGCAGCACATTTCTCTTTGAGTTCAGATCTGCAGACTCTTGGTGAGATTTTAATCTCAGTATTTTCATGAGGGAGAGTCACCTGGAATTGTTTTCTCAGCCTCTTGAAGGAAGGAGTTCCTGGAGGTGCTGAACAATAGTTCACGCTGTGAAGCTCCAGCTCATCCCAATTAAATCACCTCAAATCATCATCTCAGCTCAGCTGTATATCAGGGATTAATGTGGAGGAAAAACACTTTTTTTACCGTTTACTACGCAATTCCATATGCTATGTTTCCCTTAATTGTTTTCATGTCTTTATTATTAATCTAAAACATAGAAAATATAATTAAATGAATCCAAACTTCTGACTTGTACTGTACCTTTCTGGAAAAACACAAACAATAGCAACGTTTCAGACAACAAACCTTTTGACAAATGCACTTATATAAGAGGCAAATATATGTGTTTTCTTTTTGTTTCCCTACTAGAATACGTCTTATCTCAGTGCTGCTGGGTCCCATAAAAGATAAGTGTAACAGATTCCTCTCGGATTTCTTTCATTTCTGTTTTTAAACAAGAGTTAATCTACATTTACAGTAGATTCCAATGGTTCTCTCTTGTACCCAGGGAAGATTTCGTCCTTTTCTTCTTCTATTGTTTATCAGTTAATGATAAAAAAGTGTTTTCACACTGAAATAAACAAAAATCATGGTTTTGTTGATCCAGACCAGACCCTCTTTTTTTTTTAGTTGGGCCAAATGTTGCTCCTTTGGTCTGGACTATGGTTTGCAGCATCTTTAACAGCAACTAGATTTAAACCAAAATGAACTTTTTTTATCTGAAACCAAACATATTCAAATGTTTGTCAATTTATTTCCGCAGGTTTTCTTTTATTTCACCACTAAACAAGACTAAATACATTTTGTCTCGCTTGTCTCTTTTTAAATATTTTTAATACCCCAGCAGACAAACCAACATAGCACAATACATTTACCTCAGATGATTTTACACATGAATGAACTTTTACAGTGCTATTGCAGTCATAAATCTACCTTAGCCTTTATGTGAGTACAGCAGGAAAAATGAACTTAAACCTGCCGTTTCTTGACTCTCCCTACACCTTTAGTGACATGTTCCCTCCTCTGCTGTAGAAGACAAGCACTGCCTTTGTTCTAATGACATCCAAAGTAAAAATGGTATTCTTGCATTATCTGGTCGATTTATTCTGTGTTTGAAATGTAATCATATGTAAAAGAGTTTTCCAATGTGTATATTATACATGCAACAGAACATCCTTTTCACATGCCGCTATACCCTGCATTCATAACCATCACATCACCCAGACAACCCCCCCCCCCTCCGAACCCCCACCATATACATTGTTTTCCTCTCTCAGGCTGTTTAAACTTTCCTATTACCCTTATCTCAGCGCTCTGTATGTAACTGCCATGCAGCTGTCAGGCCTGTCAGCACGGCCGATCCTCCGCCGTAAAAACAAACCCTCAACTTTAATGTCACCATTAAATGACCTCTGCTCATCTTCAGCAGTTTCCATAGCAACACAAACACCCTCATGAGAGGGGCTTTGTCCTAATCTTAAACAATTAGCACAGTGAAAATCAACAGCGGTGCAAATGGAGAGAGGGTTTCCCGCTCCAGCTGCAGCTTCCTTTCTACAGACAATAAACGCTGTCCAAGCTCTGCTTTCAGACGAGAGCTGGAGAGCCACCAGCTTGTCAACATTTGGACGTGCAATCAAACCATCATTCCGCCGTTTGTCTGGATCTGACAGCTCATTTCAATCAAATAAAAGAGCGATCGAGCTGCTGTCGCCCATTTGCATCTAGTGGATAAAAGTAAAAGCAAACAGGAGCGTGAACGCCGTCTCCTGTACATCCCAACGAAGTGGAGCATGACCACGACGCTGAAGACTCACCACCCAGACGCAGAAGAGGATCCGTTTATTTCCTCAAAACTGCAGTTTCAGGCTCGGTGGTGATGTGTGATGTGAGGAGTTCGACAGAGTGTTACATTTGATCTTAGTTCTCCAGTTTAGACAATTCTTTGGTCTTGGCCATTGTGGAGAGGTTAGAGTGTAATTAATGTGTGGACAGGTATCTTTTATACAGGTAACGAGTTCAAACAGGTGCAATTACTACTTGGTTGGTAGGTAATAAAAAGAACAGACCTCTTCATTTCTTAGGTGGAAAAACTTGCAAAAATTGCAGTGTAACAAATATTTATTTTTCCCGCTGTACATACCTACACATACACATAATATTAAATTAACATATACATTTTAGTTGAGCCTCACAATGATTCAATCTGCCCCTTACATATCAAACGAATTTGCTTCCAAGTCTCAAGAGTGCATGATTTCGCTTTCTAGCTGTGAACAATTCTAACAATTCTTGCTGTATCCAGTAGCTGTGATAGCCAGTGTTGGATACTAAGATTATGTGGGCAGAGTCAGTGTGAATTTTTTTTTTTTTTTGCAATTAGACCAGGAAGTCATACCTTTGTGTGTTTTTCGCATATATTTATATTGGATTTAGCAATAATAATGCTGCATCCATAGTGGATTGGTGAAACTAAAATGGAGTTATTTGGAGGGCGGTACGCATGACAGAAAAAGAACACAGTATTCCAAGAGAAACACTTTACTGCTCCCCACAGTAAAATCTGGTGGTGGTTCATCATGCTGTGGGGGGGTGTGTTCAGTGCAGGTACTGAGAATCTTGTTAAAGTTGAGGGTCTCATGGATTTCAGTCAATATCAGCAGATTCCTGAGAACAATGTTTAAGAATCAGTGAGAAAGTTAAAGCGTCGGAGCTGGATACTTCAACAAGACAACGACCCTAAACACTAAACTCTGCTCAACATCTACTAAATCATTCATACAGAGGAACAAGTACAACGTTCTGGAATAATCATCTCAGTCTCCAGACCTGAATATTATTAAAATCTGTGGTGTGATTTAAAGCGGCTGTTCATGATCAGAAACCATCAAACCTGTCTGAACTGGAGATGATTTATAAAGAAGAATCATCCAAAACACCTTTAACCACAAGCCAGACTCTCATTGGAAGCTGTAGAATAAACATAGGATAATCGAATTATATTGATGTCATTTTTCTGTTGGTGTGCCAAATTTATACACCTGCCTAATTAAGTTTAAAGAATTATTGAACACTTAAATCCTATAAACTTTATTTCACTTAAGAAAATTTATCAGGGGTGCCCAAACTTTTTCATACCACTGTGTGTAAAATCAAATGTTTCAAATGTCAACCAGGTAATTCAGCGTGGTTTGATGTGATTGCACATGATTGCAAATTGCATATTATTAAAATGGTGGAGGGATACGTGCTGCAGGGTGTCAGGCAGGGCGCTGTGTAGCAAAAACATATTCCATTTTTGAGATTTGCCATTACTTTATCATCATCTACATTCTATATGCACAACATAATATACACATGTAGGTAACTGAGAAGACTTGCGTAGGTTAACTGGATATGGATAGGAAAACCAAATCTGATCTAAATAACTGTTTAACATCTGCACCCAGTATTACGTTGCAAAATCTGGAATTCCTTTAAGGATCATACAGATCACAGAATAGCTGTGCTGTTATTTCAGTTTCTTCTAAATAAAGCCCACCTTGAGCTCAGGTGTACATCATTCTTCAGTACAGAATGACAAACAGTCTGAAGAGCTTGTGAGATAAAGGGCTGTGCACATCAGAGGGTGGGATGTAGTCTGTGAGCAGTCAGAGGAGACTGGAGAAAAGACAAAAAGAGAAAAGACTCCACACTGTAAGGTCTTTGAGAAAGGCCCGCTGGGAGCTTCAGGTGAAAGTGCTGTCTGCACAGAATCCAGCCGTTATTCCAGCCATCATGAGCGCTCTGCTAACGAGCTGCTGGACGGAGTCGGGCTTGTCTCAGGGCTGAGACTGATTGGGTGACCAGCAGAACGCTGAACAGCCGAGTCTGGCAGAAACAGAAGCTGAGCACTCCGTCCACCACATGATACTACCAGAGTCACGGAAATCTCCACCACCTCTTCTCTCACTGCAGCTAACACAACAGCTTTACACGCTAGGAGGAGAACACTAGCCATAGTAAAAAAAAAATCTTGGAGAAGGTACAACAGCGCCTCTCATGGCCAAAAATGTGGCGAGTGAAACCACAGTTAATTTCAGTAAATGTACTCTCTGAACCTTGTGGTTTTGCAGTGTTTGATGAATGTTGTCTAATGTATGTTTTTTGTTATACTTTTTATTGCTAGTATGTTTTTATTGATAAATGTCTCACAATATGTTCAGTTTTGTTTGTGTGAATTATACTGTCTGAGACTCTTGGATATGGAAGGATATGGCAGCACTGGGGACTGAACATGCAATCTCCCAGTATCACAGTTAACATTCAGAATTCACTTATGGATCTTTAAATTTAGTTGGTTTTAAATGTTTAAAAAAGAATCTGTGTTTTTTTTTCTGGTCTAATGTACTAAAAGCAAAAAACAATGTAATTAGACTACAAACCAAATAGCAATTATATTTATATTAGCTAAATATAATGCTGTTTTTTACTGCAAAGATATGAACCTTTGTTCAGAACTGTTTATGTGAATGTTAATTAAATATTGATGTAATATAGATGTTATTTACTATGCCTGTATCGGCTAATTATAACATCTATTGTTATTAATAAACGCTTATTAAAACCATATTACCAGATTATAAGGTGCACTATCAATTAATGTCTAAAAGAGCTAGCACTTAGCGCTGTTAGTGGCTAATGTTGCCCGAGCAGTGCTAGCCTGAATGACAAAATAGTTAGCGCTTAGCACGATTAGTGGATAAAGCTAATATTGCTCCAGCAGTGCTAGCTGGGCTTAGCAGCATGCTACAGGCTGATAATACTCAGCTCTAAATGGTGAAAAGGCTAGTGCAGCTAATGCTAATGCTGCTCCAGCCTCGGTGCTGTAGAAACTTTACTGAAACTCCTTATAATGCTGCAAATCAGCAGAGTAGCTTTACTGTTTCTTACAACCTGACTGGTAAAATTCATACATAAGGTGCAATGATGATTTTTGGGAAAATGTAAGGATTTTACGTACGCCTTATAGTGCAGAAAATATGGTAATTGCTGCATTTTTATCTAGATAAACATTTGGCCAAATTTCAAAACTGCTCATATCTGCTTCAGAGAAACACTGAACTGTCCATGTTTTATACAGGTTTTGCTCTGAATTCAAAGCAAAGATGTAGATAACAAGTTTTCACTAGTTGCATTAGCTTTGTGTAGAAGCGGAGTTTTAAACCCACAACCTTGTTGTCCTTGCTCCACTGCTGTAAACCTGAGCTAAGACTGCCTCAGAGCCAGTAACAGATATTTTACCCTATCTTCCAGGCCTGGTCAGTTTCACATCCAATAAGAGCACCCCTTTCTCACCACAGACTGCAGTAGTAAAATAAACCATAGACTGTATATAGCTGGACAGAGCATCGTCTCTCAGAAGTGAAGCCACCACAGGTCGGGGCCCCCTGCTGTTCGGCTGCAGAAAGCTGTGTAACTCCACCCATCCCCATAGGTTTCAATGGCAAAACAGAACAACTTTCAATCACGTTTTTTTCTAATATACTGTAATTCTACCTCCATTATTTAAATGCAGCAGCTAGTGTAACCTCTGATTATATTGTTAATTTTTATATCCCCACAGAATTCGGTTTTTAAAATGTTATTCAGCTCTATTAAAAAAGGTGTGGTTATTGTAAAAGGGCTGGTTATGGGCGGCACCGTCAGCTCCGCCCCGCTCTGCAGTCTGTGACGGCGAGGCAGCCCTCAGGGGCGGGGTTATTTAAATGAGTAGGCTGTCTCTCCACTGTCTTTCTCCCTCCTCTGGTCTCTACTGCGCTCTACAGACTCGGGTTTCAGGATCACCAACATGGAGGAATATTTTCATTTTCATTAAATGTATGGGAACGGCGACACGACGTCCATCTTTTTTTACAGTCTCTGAAATAAACCAAACGACCACAGCAGTCTAAACTTTTCACCCATTCTAAAACACTAGCTTGTGTTTAAAGCACATTTTATGGTAAAACAATGGCTATTTTAGTCCAGTTTGGCAAATGCAATCACCATGACAACTTATATCACCATCGATTTTATATCACACTGGAACTAAATGTGTAAACACGCAGTGTGTTATGTGATAGAGTTACATACTTGTTACATATCGCAGCAAGAGTTCGCAAACAAATTATGCAAAATTTTGAATTCTGCCAAAAAAACACAACAGCAAAATACATACCGTTTTTAGACAAGTCCAATAACATAGCATGACATGGTGTAGTAATGGATTTTGTGTTTCCATCCAGAGCTAATACAAGCCTTTCAGACCTCAAACACGCCCATACACACTCCAACATGAGCGCATATTAATTAGATCGCTTATTAATACAGTGCACAGCTACATGTCGCGACTGAAGGCTCCTACCTCCCAGAGGCGCAGGAGAAAAATCAATGTATTTCATGTTCTTTACAGGCAGTTCATCGGAAAGCGCTCTCAGTGGAGTCGGAGCGTTCTCCTCGACAGTACCTCCAGGCCCAAACAAAGCCGTTCCCTCACCGAGCGCCTACTACACACACGAGCTGGAACTGTGCTGCTGCTGCTGCTGCTGCTGGAATATGAACTGACACCAAAAGAAGCTTTAAAAAAGCTGTGATGGCGCTAGACTCAACACATCATTGTCAAACCTCAGCGTAGTCGTGTGTTTCTAAATAAAACTAAAAAGCTAAGAAATCCTGACAGTGCAGGACTGCCTGCTCTGACTTTCCAAGCTGATGCATAAAATGTGCATAAAAAAAACAGAGAATGTTTCTTGTTTTATAAAATAAACGTTAGTTCTGTTCATACAGTCCATTTACAGAAAACAGTAAAGCCAGAGCCAGTTTATATAAAGCAGGCTCTTTTCTTATTCCTCCCATTCTACCAATATGACTCACTGTAAAAGCGCTACAGGGCACCTCCAAGCAAGGATCTATTTAAAATTTGGGTGAATGGAGATAAATAGCTTTAAAATATGTTAATAAACTGGTTGACCCTGTGGTTCTCAAGTTGTGGGTACATGAACAATTCCACGTGGTACTCCAAAAATCTGCTGTAAGCACTAAAAACACTGAATAATAAAATCTATAAAATCATCACCTTTCATTGTCATAACATAACATTTGTTTGTGTGTAATGCCACACTTCATTCACTATTACTATGATTATTAATATCAGTTTAATATCATAATTCATACTGTAGAACCCTGTAGGACTCCAGAAGCTATGCAAAACCACCAGTTCGTCAGTACCGTCAGCTGAATAATTAACCTGGGGTTTAAGGGGATGTCATGTAGAAACTGTAGTTCACTAAACTACACAATAATCAAACGTTCTTCAATGCTAGCAAACACATTACAACAGTAGGTAGGCTCTAAATAAGTGGAATAAAAACAATGGCAAAAGATGAAACATAAAGCGCACTCACAATCACATCACACCTGTTCTTCAAGATCTTCACTGACTTCCTGTTAAACACCGGATTCACTTTAAGATTCTCCTACTTACCTATAAAGCCTTAAATAACCTGCACCTCCCTATCTCTCTGACCTTCTCCATCCCTACAGATCCTCCCGCTCTCTCAGATCCTCTACTGCTGTGCGATCTTTCTCCAGGCTCGCTCCCGACTACAGAATTCGCTTTCAACTGCAGTTAAGCTTAGTCTTCCACTTCCCATATTTAAATTTAATCTTAAAACTCTAAATCTATTCTCTCTTGCTTATGGTCTTACTTCTGCTTAATGTTCTAATCTCCTGATTTACATGTTGTAGCACTTTGAGTTGGAGCTCCACTGTAAACGTTGTATTTGTATTATCTGTGTGTTGAATATCTCTTCTTTGTACTAATGATTGTAAGCGTCTTTGGGTTTTAGAAAAGCGGCATATGAAAATAAAGTATTATTATTATTATCATTATTATTATTATTATTAGTAAAGTATGACATGAAGAGGTTGTGATACACACTGTGTATACCGTATTTTTCTGACTATATGGTGCACCAGATGATAAGACACACGATCTACACAGATTCTCTTCTGAAAACTGTTTATTTGAAAGAGTAAAGCACTTCTGTTTATTTACAGTAAGCTTAAACTTAAATAAGCAAATAGCAGTTCATTCCACATAGCCTGTTTTAACATGGTAAACACGCAGACTACAGTCCGAAATACTCACCTCGCGAATGGCATAAGAGCTAGAGCTTAGCGCGCTAATACTGCTGGAGAACTAAACTGAAACTCCTGTATAACGCTGTACTTCAGCAGAGTGGCTTTACTGCTCCTTAATAAATGAAGTTAAAACACATAAATCATAAATAAGCCGCACCGGATTATACAGCACACTGGCAATTTTTGGAAAAATGACGTGCACCTTATAGTGTGAAAAATATGGTAAGTTTTAGTTGGTACTTGAAAAATAATAATTACGATTATAATTCATTATTAAGTGATTATCATTTATATTATATATTTTGCCAATCTAATGCTGATATTTCTTAAAAAACTGCACTGCATACATCAATACTGTTAGGGAAAATATTTGTAGTTTAAGCCCAAGTAATGATGTAATTTTTTGCTCATTGTTTGTTTGTTCCATGCAACATTTTTTTATTACTTTTTTTGTTACAATTTTAGAAAAAGGTGTTGAAAGGTTTCTTGCTTGGATATCAGAATCGAACTTAAAGTATCATATCATTATCAGTATCAGAATTTCTAAAACAATACCCAGCCTAGGGTATCGTTTTACAGTTTTGCTGACTGGTAAAGGCAGAGGATCTCCAACCTGCCACACAAGTGTTATCCACTGTTATACCAACCACTATTCAACAGAAATTCATGATAGTTCTTTAAAGAAGGTGTATTTTCTTTAATCTGTTGTCATTCTGTCAAAAAAAAAAACACACACAAGAATATATTTAGCATATTTATTCTCAGAAGATGCCTGACACTCTTTTACCTCCCTCATCACTTCTGAATGAGCAGGTAATTAAAAGCCTGTTACAGGTGTAGTATAGATGGGTTTGAGAGCAAGGAAAACACTGAAACTCATCACAAAACCCATCACCAAACAAAGACAGCTGAAATCAACAATATGCATGTGATGAAAATGTGATGCCAGAAAAAGTTTGGCTCATCTAGTTTTTGACGGAGTTTGTGTTCTGTAATAGTTTTGTTCAGTTTCTCTGTTCAGCTATTATGCCTTCAAATATTCAAATTAGTGGTGTCAATCAATCAAAAAAAAAAAATCAGAGTAATCGTCACAATATTATGTGATTAACTGTGATTCTGGAATAAAGAATGCATGATAAATTCGATAGAGGAAACTTTTTTTTTACTTTATTATAAACATCTCAGCTTGGTTGTAAGGCTTTTTGAATTAGAAATTAACTTGCTGGGTATAAAAGAGCGTTTTCACACCTGTAGTTATTTTCTATGGTCCGGATTTGGTTTAATAAACCTAAACGCACCAATAAACCACGCGGGCACACAAGAAAGTAAATATAGTGAGAAGATTCTGTGTTACAGTCTGTATATCTGTGCAGTGTGAAGCTGCTTTAACACAGAGCGCTAAAAATTTGCCGCTGGGCTTTTAAACACAGTGTTTTCAATGGGATGCGCCGTGCAGATATCCACGTAGTAAGCAGTCGTGGCTGGGAACAGTGAACACTGCACATATCAGGCTCTTAGTTTGTAAACAGCATGGAGCAGCAGAGACAGCGTTTGTTCATAGCAGTGTATTGTTTTGTAGCAGTTTAGCTCAATTAAAAAGAAGTATAATTGATAGCTGGGTCAGATCAGGGCCAGATCACGTTCTCACCACAAGTGAACCGCTCCAGAAAAATAACCCTGTTAATTAATAGCAGTGATGTGATTACAGAATGTTAATGAATCTACACATGCACACAAGCTTCAAAACCTGGTTCCTGGTTTGATCAAGTCCATTAACAGCCCATCGTGTTTTTTTCCAACAAGCTTGTGAAGACAGCCGTGAGAGAGCCACGGGAGCAGATATATTTACCTGTGCTCGGCCTCGTGGATGGAGAAGAGCACTCCGGAGGTGGACGCTTTCTGCTGGATGGAGGCCACGAAGGTGAACTCGCTCTTGCTCCTGAACAGCTCCAGCACTCGGTCGGTAACCCGTGATGGAGCGTGGATAGCTCTCTGTGCATCTGCAGATCAGAAGAGGAAGAGCAGAAATATATCTCAGGTCACAATAAAAACAACAGGTTCTAGACAATAACAGGTTCTAGAATGAGGGTTTTAGACAGTAGTGATTAAATATTCTAGCACTTTAAAGTGCAGCTATTTTTGCAGCTATTCGATGCTATTGCCATTTATAACAATAACATAAATTTCTCATCAATCTATAATAACATCAGTTTCTTATCAATTCTATTTAAAACATTTGACCAGAGAAAAAGCCAATAAAAATGGTTATTTGAGAGATTTGTGCTCCTTGTAGGAAAACATTAGCTATTGCAGTCAAGTTACAGCTAACATCAGCTAGATTATTTAACTTATAGTAGTGCTGTAGTACTCTAGTCCGGTCTCGGTCTCGTCTCGGACTCGAGCTTGTTTGGAATGGGTCTTCTCTCGGTGGAATTGGAGACTGTGGAAGAGATCGGCCGAGTCCTCTGTCTGAGGTGAAGTGCAATACACTCTAAGAAATATAAGTACAGATTTGTACTTAAAAGAGTACAAAGCTTGTCGCTGGGGCTGTACCTTATATTGAGGCACAAAAAAGTACCTTTCAGTGAAAGTCCTTTTTTGTACCCATGGTTTTTGTGCCAGTATAGATCATAAAGATTATAAACATTATCATCAACTAAATATGGCTCAAAAACTTGATGATACAAAATTGTCTGGCTTTCAAATAAAAAAATGTCCAATTTAAATATATATTGTTTATTAGTACAGTGATGCAGAAAACTGAATGTACCCTTTGGCTGGTTAAATGGTACAAATTTGTACTTATTGCTGTTAGAAATGACTTTGTACTTCAGAGGGAACAAATCTGATGCTGTAAAGACCAGTATTGTACCTTTGAGGGTACAATTATAAAGAGTGTACCTTCGAGTACAAAAAAGTACTCATATCGTACCTCTGTTTTTTAGAGTGTAGAATCATTACTGAACATCAACAATTCATTTAAACAGACCCAATCAGTCCTTTCTCTGAATGCCTAAAATCTGCACACTGATTGGCAGCGAAAAAACAAGCTACTCCCGCTTTCGTTCAGCATCCAATCAATGAACATCATTTGATTTTAAGGTAAATGTGCTCTTTTTCACCGGCTCACTGGAGTTATACTCTTTGTTTATGTGAATCATCATGAATTTGTAAGTAGGACTTCCCAAAAGAAGAAACATTCAGCAGAATGTAAATTCTGACACATTTCAATAACAGAGACCTCAATTCATTTTTCCAAACATTTAGAAAAAAAGGAGAGATAAGTACAAACTAGCGAGATAACTAATGCTAGCAGCGAAATAACTAACATACTTTTGGTATCGGAAGAACACTGACCTTAGTGATGAGCTAGCTAACACACTAATGTTACCGGGGAGAGAACTAAAGTTAGCAATGAGCTAGCTAACCCTAGCAACAAGCTAGTTAACCTTATCTGCCAGCTAACCAACCTTAGCGACGAGGTATTTGAGGGCAAATTGTGCTAGTTTTTTTTTACATTTAATAATAAAAAATAAATAGAATTTCACTTCATGTGGTGACGTCTGATTAAGTTTTAAAAGAGACACAGGTTAAGCATAATTTTGATAAATTAAAAAAAGATACTTTAATGCTTTTATTTTTTAAATCTTAATCTGGTCTCAGTCTCGTTTTTTCCCTAACTAGGTCTTGACAGGAACTTGACTAAAACTACTAAAAAGTTCAAAACTCGGTACCAGCTCGACCCGCACCTGTGCCCCCTCTCAGCATCAGGTCAGTCATAACTGAGCCAGCCTCCCTACCAAAGCTTACCCAGTCCCTCTTAATCCATTAGCCCCGCCCCTACTTTAATGGATCACACCATTTCTAAACCTACAGGGGAAAATGGCTAGGCTTCAGAAGTTCCAAACATAACAGACATGAAGAAATTATAACTATTTACATAAGGCCTTAAAAAAGAGAACGGTTTTACAATTGTCGACATGAACATATATCAATGCTAACATTACTTTTTGATATATTACCTTTTAGGGATTACTCTACCCCTTACCCCTCTCTGAGGTAGCCGAGGGCCCTTCAGCTTGCCCCAGAGACAAAAAGGTATAAAAAGGTAAATATAACAGGTGTTACAAATAGGTATAACAGGAAAGTAATACAGGTAAGTATCAATAGGTATAACAGGTAAGTATGTACACTGGTGATGAAGACAACTATTGTCTTCATCACAATCTTGCTAACATCAGCTAAAGTCGGAACATCAAGCTAATATCAGCTTGAGATTTCAACTGCAATTACTATCTGCTAGAACAGTAGATACCCATTTTACAGCAGCTACAGTAGTTAACATATAGCTACAGTAGATATCTTATAGTTAATGTCAGCTAGTCCTGTCAATGTATGGCCAGCTAGTCAACATCTAGCAAACATCTTTTAGAGTGTCCAATATCTAGCAAACATCTAACAGACACCACAATAGCAATAATATCACGGTTTTCTCTGCAGCCTTGCTGTTAACCAACAATCAAATCCAGAAGTGTTCCAGGTTTTTTTCTCTGTTTATCTTCAGGCAGCATTTAAAAGCAGCTCTGTTAACTCCACAGGCTGCATGATGAGCTACTCCATCATTTATCTGCTTTATTACCATCACCTGTTTCCTCTTGTAGCACTGCCATCATGTTTGGAATAGTGCGTGGCGCTTTAGACCTCACGACACATTCAGAGCAGAAACGTTTAGCGATAATTGCTTGTATAGAACAGCATTAATGCAGAAGCCTTCAGTAGGTGATTAAGTTTATAGCCGTTGTATGTGACAGACCGCTGTTTGCGGGCGAGTGAACAGCAGCTTAATGCAGCTGGGCCTTCACCTCTATCAGCCCTTACTATTCTCTGCTTTCATTGTCTGTGTAAGTTACCTCTAACAGCTCTCAGGAGCAGCATTTATCAGCAAACCCAACCTAAGTAGAGGAGGCGGAGCTACAGGAACAGATAACCACATGACTGGGTCCTTAAAATCTTTATTTAGAAATGAATATCAACCAGTTGTTTAAATTCAGCATCTATTGTAATCCATATCTGTTCTGGTATTTATTACTTACAGGGTGTTATTGTCTTTAAACTGCTGCACATTTCATTAAAAATGTGCTGTACATTTCTGGATATACATTTCTGAATTGTGTGTACCATGCTTTACAGACTATAAGGCGCACCAGATTATAAGGCGCATTTTACGCGACAATAGTAGGGAACAGGGGTGTCACGCAGAAATCTACACAGATTTCTTTCCTGAAAACTGTTTATTTGGGTGAGTAAGGCACTTACATTTATTTACAGTAAGCTTAGAATTCTAATATTTTCAACAGCATGGTTAGCAGCAATGCTATCCGTGGTTAGCAGCATTGATAGCCACGGTTAGAAGCACTGAGGAGTACTACACTGAGTGTTCCGGTAACCCAGGGCGCTATCAGCTAGCGGTATGCCCACGTATCTTGTTTTATCATGGTAAACATGCAGACTACAGTCTGATACACTCACCTCTGAACGGTAAAAGAGCTTGTGCTGTGGTTAGCGGCTAATGCTAATGCTGCTGCACCCAGCCTTAGTGCTAGAGAAACTTCACTGTAAACTCACCCTTATAACTCTGCACTTCAGCAGAGTGGCTTTACTGCTCCTTAATACCTGACTGTTACAATTCATACATAATGTGCACCGGATTATAAGGCACACTGTCCATTTTTGGGAAATTTTAAGAATTTTAAGTGCACCTTATAGTGCAAAAAATACAGTAAACAACTTTTCTCTCCAACTGCACTTCTGCATTTTGTGAGTTTCAGTCGAACCAAATATTTTTAACATACATTTTAACTTTCGTTAAAATCTCATCTTGTTCTTATGAACCTGATATATAGTGCCTCATCTCATCTCGCCTCGGATGAGCCTCTTCTCATCTAACATTGGCATCCACCCACTGTGGCATGCTGTAGTCAATGACATCATCACGTCTTCATGTGGGTAAATGAACCTGGTAAAAGTGGGCTCCCTATCTATGTCTCCTACGGAGAATCAGGAAACAGAGTTGGCCCTGGGTTCTATATAATCTAGAATCACCCCTGGGCTCAGATCATAATAAATCTCTTATATTAACAGATTTTAATGTGGGATGGAGTGAAAGTTTCTACACAGTTCCTGCTCTCGTTTCAGTGATAATGAGTTCTAAATCACAGGCCGGAACAGACCAGCAGCTGAGAGAAGCAGGTTACAGAGCCTCGGGCAGCGCAGAGGAAGCCATCCATATTAGCAGAAAACAAACAGCGCTCGTGATCAGCACCACCGGAGCAGCCAGACGCTTTCTAGGTTGCTCTCCTACCTTCAGAGGATTCCAACCACGTTCAGAGCAATTCAGCAGCACAGAGAGCGGTAAAACAAGATCGGTGCAGAACTGATTCTGCCTGTCTAAATGAGCTTAATCCTGCATCGCAGTGCACGCGCACACACACACATACAAATTCAAACCTCAGGCAGCTGCATAAAGAAGCACCATAAATAGAGCCTTTCGACTGAGGCACTCACAGGTGGATTTGCACGCTGCCAGCATGATTTAAATGCTAGCTAAAGTAAGACAGACTCAGCTGGCAGGATTTTACTGCACGTGAAAGTGACGCAAATCTCATAATGCAGACAAAAACCTACAGGTGCTGCAGACGAGCCTAAACGCTAAAATAAGAGCATTTCTAACAGTAAAGAGCAGAGAGCTCACAAACAGCACAACACATGCAGCCAGTAGATTTAAGCAGAACAATAGAAACGCTCCATATGACCCAGATAGTAAACCAGGCCTGGCCCAGTTCTGGTCCACATTAGTCTCCTCTGACCCACATGTTCTGACTAGTGCTGGGCGGTATGACCAAGACTGCATATCACGGTATTTTGGAAAATTCTGACAGTTTCACAGTATATCAAGGTATTTTTATTACTATGATTATTTATTTATATATATTTTTTTGCACAACTAGGCTTAAATATATGTTTGTGAGTTAATGTACTGTTAGGACTACATATAATATAAAACACTAAGGCTTTAAATGAAGGGTTTGATTACTATTGGGTTTACTTTTTCCCATAAAATTACACAAATACACAAATGAAGAAATCTGACTATATTATCAGAATAAACAGCTGAAGAATGTAAACAACGGACCATATAAAGAGATACACCAATAACTTTAACACGGCTTCCTTTACAGAACTAAATATATTAAACACTATATTCCATAAACACTATAAATGGTCCTAAAATACTCAAAAAAAGTATTCAAAGAGATATTTTTAAAAAGCTTTATTGCACAAGTAAAACATAAGTTTATCAATTTACAGTGTGTTATTACTGAAGCCATAAGAGACATTACAGTATTCAAGCAGCTGTTCATCAGTTATCTCAATTCCCTTGGTTTTCCAGGTAACACATTCATTTAGTTCAGTGTGCGTTAATATTATTCTTTACCTGTATTAATAGCATTTATTTAAATGGGCTATAGTTACTCATATTTTAAAGCAGAAGCAAAAAACTTGTACCGGTTCTGAATCCCTGTATGAACCGCTATACCGTCCAGC